>NC_141605.1:43240906-43420906 GCF_047967505.1 Dipteris shenzhenensis | reverse complement strand
TCAGTTGGGTATTAGTGCACAGATATCAATGGATGGACAGATTACATGTCATCACGAAGATTGAAGCTTTATGACCAGAGGGCAAATCAATGGATGGACAGATTACATGTCTTCACGAAGATTGAAGCTTTATCACTAGACGACATTTTATATTACTGTAAAGCTTTATTGGCTATTTTTTTTACATTTGTACAAATATTTAAGCCTTGTAAAGCCTTCTAGGCTATTTCCCACATTTATTGCCATATGAAGCCTTGTAAAGCCTTTTGGGCTATTTCCCACATTTATTGTATCAAGGGTTGTATATTGTACTTTACTTGTATGTATCTAAATTCTTCATTATCTTTTCTTGTAGGATTATGGAGCAATCAACTAATGTGGTGGCTATCCTAAATGACTCTGAGATCAAAGAATGGGTTTCTGATGTCACTTTGAATTTCAAAGGAAAGGAATATAGCCCCAATGGCTTTGGTAGGTGGACTCGATATCACATGGGCAGAAGAGCTTGGTTTCTTCATCAAAAGGAAAAGAGACTCTTTCTACTTATGTCAAAAAGGGAGTTTAATGGTGTTGAACATCCATGGGATGCTACTTTCTACAAAAAAGATATGACTTCAAGCCTTGTGGTAGGCATAATGATAGAGCCAAAAGAGACGTTTGTGGATATTTTTACAAAGAGTTCAGATCTTGAAGTTGGCAGTCTTCATATTGTTGTGTCAAGGAGAGACTCAAAGACCTTTGTGATGCCTCCTCCTCAACCATCAAAGTTTCCAGAGCTGTAAAGTGCATTGGAGACTCTTTCATATACTTGGGAGCAATTTCCTAGTGTGGTGGCAAAAAGGATGCATGCAAAGATAATGTTTGAGTACTTTCAGGATGCACAATATTCTCCTCATATTCAAGGTTCTTCACATGAAGGAGATCAAAAAGCTTAGACTTCGATGTAGGGACAAGAAGAACGGGCACACTGTCACAAATGTGTAGAACATGAGCGCAAACTTCTAGAGCAAGAAATGGTGGATGTAACTAAGGATGATGAAACACAAGCCTTGAGTGCACAGGAATTCAAAAAATTTGAAGGGGATCAAGGTCAATACACTGCAGTTATGCTAGAAGCTCTTGCTAGCAAACCACGACGTGAAATGCAAAAGGCTAGTACTGCAAGAGCCACAGTTCCAAGCAGTAAAAAAAGACATCGTCCCACTGTAGAGAGAGATAATGTGGATGAAAAATGGTTAAAAGAAGAGAAAGATGAAGAAGAGTCAGAACTCGAGGCTGAAGATGATCAGGATGAACTCACATCAATCAAAAATCTTAATCTACGTCTTAATGAAGCAGTTACAGATGATGATGTGGGATATATCTGGGGTCAAAGGACATGGTTTGTGAATGCCAAAGATGTGGAAGCTGCAGCTCTCTTTACTAATAGCCGAAGCCTTGATATATCCTATGCAATGCAAATATATGAGGCTTTGAGAGATGGTAAGAAACCTGTGGCAAGCAATGTGGTCTTGTGCCCAATAATGTTTTGGCCAATCAAAAATAGTTTTCTGGATCAAATAACATTTACAGGGCCTACACATTTCGAGGAAACCTTCAATTGATTCTTTCAAGACACTCTTAAAAATATTCCACATGAATAAGGTGAAGAGGCACAAGGTGAGAATATGCTAAAGGAAGCAAAGAAGGAATTCCTCCTTCATTGCAGATTCTAGCCCATTGATGGTCAACATTGGGCTTATGCTTGTAATCAGATCACAAAGGAAGCAAAGGAGGTCAAAAGACTCACTCGAGAATAATTTGCAAAGATAAGTTCATTCCATTATTATCCAACAACAACAATCTGTATATTCAAGCATGAGATCAAGTATTTGATTGAGTCCGAAAGACTTAATCATTATGTCCATGGAAAGCGTAAGATATCCTCAACATCAGAGGTCTTATAGAAGGCAAGGGTTATATGGACAACATTTGGTTCTCCAAATCTTGATTTGAAGCAAAAGGTCACAAAAGCAGACGCCGACACACTCACGAACTTCTATACTTCTTTGAGTTCAGTTGTGCCTAGGGGAACTCCAGAGCGAGAAGAAAGTATGACAAGCTTCAAGGTGGTGAGGGACAGATATGCCAACTACACTTCTATCATATTTCATCCTATTGAAGTGTTCAATGAGATGCTTGAAACGTGCATTGCTTGTGAGTGTGGACAGTTGACTTATGAAGCTCCTTTTTTTATCTCCGGAAAGTCAAAGGTAATGGATAAGAAGGAGTTGACGGCAAGGATGTGGAGGCCTATAAAGTACTTACCTGATAAGTATGCATCCATGGAAGCACAAAAAAATTTAAAGAAAGAATGGTTTTTTGGAAAAAAAGACAAATACCACTGCATGGAAGAATGCATCAATGTACAGGTGAGGCGTGATGTAGTGCATAGTGCCATTAAGTATTTGCTGTGAGAGAAACAAACTCCACTTACTCATTGTAACATTGACTATAATGTGGTGAAGCATATAGCTTCTTTGTCAACACCCAAGGTAAAGCTATGGGCAAACAGGTGGATTAAAAAGGATGAAGATGGGTCAGAAATAGTAACCTCTTATATGAGAAAAGAAATCCCACAACAGGTGGTTGCATACGTGGAAAGATTAATCAGCGAGATAAGGATGCCAGCAGATATGCACCAAAGCTTTCAATTCAATGTAGAGGTCACGGCAGAGTCTAGAAAGCTTGTGAACTTCAGGGGAGTCTCAAAAGATGACTTCTTCAAGAATGAGTCAACATGGGATAAGCCACAACTATTCTTTATCAATGAAGTTTCTAGCGATGATATCCATAACTTCATTGATAGAATAGTATATACCACCATAAGCAAAGTGGCAATTTGCAACATTGTCATTTTTGTTGATAAAAAAGACAAAGAAGCCATGGAGGTTACTCTAGAGTGAGCATATTCATCAGATTTGAAGATCTATAGTGGTGTTTATGCAGCAAAGAGAGGCAAGAGAGAATGTGGCATAGCGATTCAATCTCTTGAATCATTCTTTTTGTGTATGCGAAGTCCCAACCCTGATCACTCCTTACAAAAGAACATAAGAGGGAATTCAAATAATTTGAGATTGATGCTAGAAGAGCAAGATATTCCCAGGTCCATACATTATCAAAAAAACAACTATGGAAGTCCTACAAAAAGTGGGAGTTTCTTGCTTACCATGATGGAGAATTAGCTACCGGCAGGTTGGGAGGTCACCTTGTGCAGGATGGGATATTTATTTGAGGATCTCCTCAGAAAAGGAAACTCCACAAATATTATTGAAAATAAGCATTTCATGGCTTATTTTCAGCTTCAAGCAGATCTAACCACAGGCTATGAAAAAGAGATAGACCACAAGGACACTGATACTGATGACATGGATGATTACCTTGAAGATCATAATGTCCTAGTTGATGATGATGAAAAGATGGACTTACATGACCCATTCAGAGACAGGTTGGTGGATGAAGACAAACATGATGATGCCTTCTTTGAGAATTATGGCTCGCAGGGTTATGAAAAAAGGCCACTACGACGATACTTAGTGGTATGAACTCTCATATTTGTTTATAGGCAATAGAGGGAGAAGAAATGAATGAAGTAAATATGGAGGCACTCCCTTCTACTTCAACAATGCAACCACCTCTAAATTTGATTGAAGAATCCCATGAGCACAAGAGCTTTAAAGACACCATGGAAAACCAGAATGACCCCAAACATAGAATACAAGCTATGACAGAGACTCATTCTGCAAATTTAGTTGCATTGGATAAAATGGAGAGCTCATTTGAAGTTAGGATCGTTTTGAAACCAGAACCTCAGTATTTGAGCTTTGGTAGAGAGGAGGTTTCAATCCTCTCCAATCCTTTAAAAGAGGCTAATGACAATGGTATCTTGGCCATTCTCAGGTAACGTTTGTTTATTTGTTACTACTTCAATGAGCAACATTTGTTTATTTATTTACGGTGTAGTTATATATCAGTTTCCTACTGCAGAATGCAAATCAATTCTATGAGCTAACGTTTGTTTATTTCTTGGTGCAGTGCAATTATTTCTGAGCTTCCTAGTGTAGCACAGCATCGTGTCTACATGCTCAATGCTCTCGTTTCTTCTATTCTTAGCTCTCCTCAAAAGACTATAAAAGATGTTTATACCTGGTTAAGCCCTTTGAATTTAGATGGGGTGCGAGTCATCCTTATGCCTTATCATGAGGCGTAAGTATCAACTCTAACCTTATTTTTACTATTTCTTTGGCAAGTTTGTGTAAAACAATAATCAATTTTATTCTGGTCGTGTAGCTCACATTGGAGTCTGATAGTCTAAGACCATGAACTCAACCGTTTGTGGTTTGTGAATTCAATGGAAGGCTATCATGCCAACTCCCCAAGGTAATTATTCTCTTAATATTTTTGATACTTTCTTATTTTTTATCTTATGATCATGACATATTAATATATGTAATATGTCATGATGGACAGTGCTGCATATAGGCTAGTATCTGCTGTTAGAATAACCATGGAGCAACAAGACCAATTAGAATTCAAAAGACGTCTGCCAGTGGAGCAAAAAGATGGGCACAGTTGTGGCAGAGAGTTGCCTACGAATGCATGTTGTTTCTTAGAGAGATTTTTGATTTGGAGTTACCAGTCAAAATGGAATCATATACAGAAGCCGATCTGCTAGCATTTCGGGCTGAGAGTATTCAGCGTCTAATTGCTATCATTGGGAAACAACTTGAAAATATGACTACATTGCAGCATGTATAAAACCTTATCTTTATACTTGTATGCTTGTTCAAGCCTTTAATTGGGATGTGTAAATCTCATAACTTTTTTATATTTTCCTCCAAGAGGAGAAGAGACTGAGTCTAATGAAAGCATGCTATCTTTATACTTCTATGATTATTTAAACCTTTATTTTTATTTGGGATGTGTAAATCTGATAACTTTTTAAATTTTTCCTCCAAGAGGAGGAGAGACTCACTCTAATGAAAGCATATATGAAACCTTACTTTTAAAATTTTTGCTCCAAGCGGAGGAGAGACTCACTCTAATGAAAGCATGTATGAAACCTTATCTGCTTGTTTAAGCCTTTATTTGGGATGTGTACATCGCATAACTTTTTTATATTTTTATAGCAGAAGGAGGATGTAGAAGACAGCAAGTGAAGAAGAATACGATGTAGACTACTCTCAATAAGATGAGTCATAAAATTATGAATCTATTGGAGCAGATTGGAAGTTCATTCACCGCTATGTTGTTAATTCAACAACAATCTCATTTTTTTGAATTTGGTGAAGAAGAGATTTCAATCCTCTTGAATCCTAAGAAAGAAGTTAATGTCAAAGTCATTACAACCATCCTCAGGTTTGACGCAGCCTTTTCCTTGGCTTTATACTTTGCTTATTTTGATTAAACCCAAGAAGCTAATACTTTTTTTTTTAATATAGTGATGTTATAGCAAATTTTCCGCAAAATATACAAAGCGTTTCATATATGCTCGATCCTTGTATTTCGGAAGTGCTTACCAACAAAGAAGAAACCATAGAGGATGTTTGCAAGTGGTTGAAGCACGTTCCTATGAATGATGCACGAGTTATTTTTACAGCATATTATGAGAAGTAAGCATCAAACCATACTTGTTTTTTCTATTGCATTGCTAGAATTTTCTCAAACATAGTAATTATTATTTATTGATAATGCAGCTCACATTAGAGTCTGGTAGTCGTGGACATCTTTGCGAAGAAGTGCTTCTTTGCCAACTTAATAACATCCGTCCATGGCACTGTGTTAGAGTAAGTATAGACTACACTTGTTGTCACTTCTTGACATGTAGATTGATATGCAATGCACATATTCACTGTTGTTATATGTTTTGATGTGCGAATCAGCTTGAAAGTTAGTAGGTGCTATCGACACAGTAATGTAGCAATGTGACTTGGCACAACAAATAGAGTATATAACATGTCAGGTATCACATCAAGAGAATAGCCACATCTATAATTGTGGATAGAGGGTGGGCTACAATTGCTTTTTGGTACTTGGTCAAATTTTTGAGATACAAAATGACACAACACTGTCAACATATACGGATTTGCATCTATATGCATTTATAACATGTACCATTCGAGCAATCATTAAGGGAGACATTATGGACCCTCCCACAAGGCAAATAGATGATAATGGCTTAGAGGAGTGCGAAATGAATGCCGTCAAAGAGCCAAAGGGGATAGAAGACCTCAACTCTACAAACATGGCTTCATTGGAAGAATTGGGAAGCTCTTTTAATGTTAGGGTTATGATTCAACATAGACCTCAGTATCTTGAATTTGGGGGAGAGGAGATTTCAATCCTCTCTAGAGCTTCAAATGAGGTCAATAACAATGTTATGATGGCCATTCTCAGGTTTGATACAAACTTTTTCTCTGCTTGATAATTCAATATTTTGATTAAATTTAATAAGCTAATATTCATTTATTTGTTGGTGCAGTATAGTTATCTCACGATTTGGTAGAGCCGTACAAAACCGTGTGTATATGTTGGATTCCCTCCTTTCTCCTATACTTAGGGATAGCAAAAAGACGATAGCCGATGTTTGTAAATGGTTACAGCCTTTACATTTACATGGCATGCGAGTCCTATTTATGGCATATCAGGAGATGTAAGTATCATGGCAACCTTTATTTTCATCTTATACTAGCAACATTGTGTTAAATAATAATGGTTCTTAATTATTCGTGTAGGGAACATTGGAGTCTGGTGGTTTGGGACCTTGAAGACAACTATTGTTGGTTTGTTAACTCGATTGTAGGCTTCCATGGCTCAGTGCAAATGTAAGTATTCTATTAATCTATTGTTACTTCTATATTATGTACCTTATGTAATAGACACACTAAGTTTTTTTAATATGTCATGATGAGCAGGTCGATTGAGAAGTTGGTATCTACTATCAGAGAAACAAGATAGTACAAAGACTCGGTAGACTTCCAAAAGCGTTTAGTAGTAGAGCAGGAAGATGGGCATAGTTATAAGTGGAGAGTTGCCTACAATTGCATGTTGATTTTCAATGAAATTTTCTCACTTGAGCCACAGATCTCATCGGAAGACTCTTTGGAGCTCAAATATTCAGAGGAGGATATACAATTGTTTAGGGCTGAAATCATTCGAGACCTACTTGCTGCCATTAGAATACAACGTGCAACTGAAACAATATCAGAGCTTGCATTTAAGGAAGAGGAGACTGAGTCTACTGTGAAAGCACTGCACACTACAGAAGAACTAGAGACTCAGTGTACACCTCCAGCACCACAGCCTCCACTGCAAGCATCAAAAGAGTTGCCACAACCTTCGCTTCTTGCATTTAGGGAAGAGGATACTGAGTCTACTCCGAAAGCACTACATACTACAGAAGAAGTAGAGACTAAAAGTACATCTAGAGCACCATAGCCTCCATTGGAAGAATCAGAAGAGTTGCCACAGTCTCCACTAGAAGCATCAGAAGAGTTGTGATGCATGTATGATGTTGTGTTTGTAGTTTTTATTGATTATACACCAATTTGTGACTTATTACTTAAGTGGCATTTACTGATGATATTTATATAATTATTTCATGCACACAATTTTATGATATGAATGTGTGATGATGTGATTATTTGGAAATAAATCCTTGTGTGATGAGAATTTTGATATGAATATGTGATGATGTAATATTTGTAATATATTTCTTCATGCACACAATTTTATGATATGAATGTGATGATGTGATTATTTGGAAATAAATCCTTGTGTGATGAGAATTTTGATATGAATATGTGATGATGTAATATTTGTAATATATTTCACTTGCAAGTATCAATTCCCAATGCTCCACTCACTTAAAGTACAGCATTCCCATTGCTCTGCAAAATGTTATTCAGTTGGACAGTCTCCACTCACTTAAAGTAGAGCATTCCCAATGCTTCTCTCACTTTATTCCAACCCTTATCCTTATCATAGCGAACACATCGTGCCTTAGTGCACTTGTATTCTTCCATCCTAGTCTCCACTCACTTAAAGTAGAGCATTCCCAATGCTTCTCTCACTTTATTCCAACCCTTATCCTTATCATAGCGAACATATCGTGCCTTAGTGCAATTGTATTCTTCCATCCTAGTCCTTCCACAAACGCTCTCTTATTTCTTACATCCTAGTCCTTCTGATTAACTTGTATTCGTCTTTCACTTTACATCTTCCCTCACTTTCTATCCCTTCAAGACACTCTCTTATTTCTTACATCCTAGTCCTTCTAATTAACTTGTATTCATCTTATCGCTCTCTCTCTCTCTCTCACTTGTAATATATTTCACTCACAAGTATCAATTTCCAATGCTCCACTCACTTAAAGTATAGCATTCCCAATGCTCTATAAAATTTTATTCAGTTGGACAATCTTCACTCACTTAAAGTAGAGCATTACCAATGCTTCTCTCACTTTATTCCAATCCTTATCCTTATCATAGTGAACACATCGTGCCTTAGTGCACTTGTATTCTTCCATCCTAGTCCTTTCACAGACACTCTCTTATTTCTTACATCCTAGTCCTTCTCAGTAACTTGTATTCTTCTATCCTAGTCCTTCCACAAACACTCTCTTCTTTCATCCATCCTGATAACTTGTATTCTTCTATCCTAGTTCTTCCACAAACACTCTCTTCTTTCATCCATCCTAGTGCTTCTCATTAACTTGTATTCTTCCATCCTAGTCCTCCCACAAACACTCTCTTCTTTCTTCCATCATAGTCCATCTCCCTTTCTTTATCATCTCCCCACCCATAGATGTCCTTGGCATTGTCAAAGACGTGGAGTTTGGAATTAATAGTCTCAAAGAATGGATTGCTGACCAAGGAGCACAGAGAGAGGCCAGAATTCGACAAGGTTCTCCTTTGACACACATGGAGAGAGATGAATTTGATGCACAAAGGCACGCAGAGAGGGAGGAGACTCTCAAGATAGCAGAGAGTGAAAGACTTTTAAGACGTATGATAAAAGCACGACAAGATCTCTTAGACTTCTTAAGTAACCTTTGTTATCGCAACTCTCATCATGGGCGATTTGATGCGGATGCTGAGAGAACAATAAGAGCCTCATAGAGAAATTTAAAGAAACAATTTGTGATTGCTTAAATTTCTTCTTTGCATGTAATTATGTTGATGATACAGCTATGGAGGCAGTGAAAGATTGGGTTATTGAGAAGATAAGAGACACCAATGATGAGATCTTCTAGACTTTGGGTGATTAAGAAGATAAGAGAGACTGTATTAAGGTGTTCTTTGACACCATATGGCTTTGAGTTATATGATCTACTTCTTGTACAAATGTGATGTGCTCTTTTTGAAATTTACTCTGGTTTTAATAACATGTCACGCCATTTTTTCTAATTTGATTTTTTAAAATCTTACTTTTTGTCTCTTTTAACAATGTGATGTCCTCTATTTTTAATGTACTCTAGTTTTAATAACATCTCACGTCATTTTTTCTAATTTGATTTTTTAAAATCTTCCTTTTTGACTCAATGTTTTGTTTTATAAGAGCCTCTTTTTTTTAAATGTTTTATCCAAAATTATCTCACAAAATGAATTTGGATAGTGCACGAGTCCAAAATTAATGAAATAGGTGTTTATCCCAAATCTCATATGCACTTAGGATGGTCTTTATCTTGAACTTCTAGAGTGGATAGTTAGAGCCGTCCAACTTTTCGCTTTCGCCGAACGGTGGGATTCGCACTCTTGCGGGCTGAGCCATCTCTCACAATCTTCTTGCAAATAGAAACACACTACCAAATCTTCTTGCTAGAGTCCAGGCTCTGATACCATGTAAGAAAACAATACAACGTCTGTGCTCAACAGATAACAGGATCTCGTACGCAAGAGAGAAAAGCAGATAGTATGGAGAATCAAAAATTTGATTACTTTAGAACTAATACAATAGATGGCGCTGCCTCCCAGCCGTGCGCTCTTGTGAAAGAAGCTTCGATGGCGAGCTGGAAACAGTAGAAGACAGAGGCTGGATGCCAAGGAATCAGGGTTGCTATAGCCAGTGATGAAATGGGCTTCATGGGCTTGCTCTTATATAGCCACCAGTCGTAGTCGGTTAGACCCAATTGGGTGATCGACCCAGTCTACCCAAAACGGCCGACTGGGGGTCGGTCTTGAAATAGGCCGCCGACCACACGATAGAACCAGTGCACAAAATAGAGCAACTAACCTATGGTTGCCGTTCAGCCCACATCCATCCGGGATCATCTAGGACTCCAAATGGGCCCCGCAATCCGAGAGTGGGCTACCTCGGGAAATGCTCCATCTACCCTCAATGCGGTTAGTCATGGGATGCCTTCCCGCACTTGCATGTAGCCTAGTTGGTAGTGTGCCAACTCCGTCCAGCCATCAAGCCACACATGGCCCCCATCTGGTGCCCAAACCAGGACCTACTAGATAACCAAGCTACTCAAATCCCTTCTCCTCATATGGAGGGCTTACAAGTACAGTTAGCTAGTTCCCGCGTAGTTACACGAGAGTGGAGCATTGATATCTAACAAGATGTACCAAAAATGCGCTCCAATCTGAGCCATTGATTTTTTGCTTCAATCCTAGCCATCCAATTGCATAAATGCATCTCCACCCTCTAAAATGTGCCTCAATCTCCACCCTTCAATTGTCTAGCCCATCTCCACCATAGATCTACTCAAGATCCAATGGTCCACAACTAAAGGTGCCTTATCCCTCTTCAATACCCCTCCTATTTGTCAAAGTTTGCCAGTTTGGAGCCCACCAAAGGCACCTCACTTAAGTCTGCCACCATTTTTTGAGCATCCTAGGCCTTTGATCCATCCACCATCCATCCACCATCCACTTCCATCATGAGCCTCTGTAGTAGCTCCTACCCTCGTACAGTTGCACTAGTAGCTATGGTGCTTTCCATGTTGAGAGTTCACGCTCAACATCATGTGATCATGTGTGCATAGCACCATCACGTGATCATATGTGCATAGCACTAACCTTATAGAGTGCTATAAAGGAAAGGGTTAGCTCCCCTAACCCTAACCCTAAAAGGGTTTGTATATATTCTATTTTTTCAACTAATTCTAGTGTACAGTTAGTCATTTGTGGTGTGCTCTCTAGCTGTGCCCTCTCTCCTCATCTCCACTCTTCTCCTCTCCCCTCTTCATATTTTGTCATGGTATCAGAGCTCCCTTGTCTTCCGTTGAGACATTGAGTTTCTTGAGAGTGTGAGAGAGATTGTGAGATTGAGAGTTCTCTTGAGTGATTGTGAGATCCTTCCCTTCACTTCCGTTGAGAGAAAATTCCGTCCATTAACTTTCTTGAGAGTTCTTTGTGAGATTGAGTTTTCTTTTCCATGAGAGAAAATTTCCGTTCAATTTCGTTCATTGAAAGTTCTTTCTTCCCTGAGAGACAAGAGAGGTGTAAAGAGAGGTGTTCATTCCCGAGTCGAGCTTTGGAGCTATGGGTCTCTACATGTAGTCTTCTCTCTCTCACTCAACGAGAATGGAATGAACACGGTTTCCGAGAGCTCCCTAGCCTCCAACATAGCTCCAAGCATTTGCTGGCTACTCCAGCACAGTCGCGACTCACCTCTAGTCTGAGGTCTCCAACATCTACGAGATTCACGACAATCAACGGACCCTGCAATCAAACAACAGCAAATCAGCTCATGGGCTCCTAGTAGCGCGCACAGTCCGGCAGCAACACTGTCTTGCTTCAACGACCTCTAAGGCTTCGACAGCCACCACAGTTCAAGGCCTTAAGGTCTCAACGCTTATCGACGGACCAGCGCCTAGCACCTTCTCCATCTCCAACGACCGACGGCCTCTCGCGGACGATAGGCAGGCTCTTGAAAGCTCCTTCGCATCTTCAACGGCCTCTGGCTGCAAGCGACGATAGGTGAGGCGCTGCACCATGGCAGCGCAAGCAGTGGCGAAGGATACACGGTAAAGCCCAGCTTCGACTTCTTGCCATAGTCCACAGAGAGCCGCTCCAGAAGAAGACTGGCAAGGCTGGAGCCAGTGCCACCTCCGACCGCTAGCTTCCTAATGCGATCAAGGCAGAGATCCACAATCTCCTTTCCAATGGTATAGTGGCCTCGGGCGAAGTCGTTTGCAGCATCCTCCTTGCCGCTGATGAGCTGCTCAGGATGGAAGCGCTGCCTGTATGTGCCAGTGCGAACCTCGTCGATCACAGTGGTCTCAAGATCTAGGAAAATAGCTCGTGGGACATGCTTGCCAGCCCCGGTCTCGCTGAAGAAGGTGTTGAACGTGTCGTCGCCACCGCCCACAGTCTTATCGCTTGGCATCTGGCCATCGGGCTGGATGCCATGCTAGAGGCAGTACAGTTCCCAGCAGGCGTTGCCCACGGGTGCTCAACAACAACTCGACCAAGCACACAGGCTTTCCAACAGACGCTGCGACGGAATCGACATCTTTGACGGAATCTCCGAAAGATTCTGGCGGCCCACGAGGCGACACGTGGCATCCCACACTCAACCCAACCTTATCCTCAGGGTCACCACTCACCCCAGAAGTGGTCTGCAGGTTGACACGTGGCAGACCTTATCTGCCACATCACCATCGGAGCCACGTCATCAGTGCCACGTAAGCAGTCCATGTCATTCTGCCACGTCACCTGCCACATCATTAGTGCCATGTCAGCTGCCACGTCATCACTACCACGTCAACTGCCACATCATCACTACCACATCATCACTGCCACATCATCACTGCCACATCATCACTACCACGTCATCACTACCACGTCATCACTGCCACATCATCACTGCCACATCATCAGTGCCACATCATCAGTGCCACATCACCCTGCTGACATCATCTGTGCCACCTCAGCACTGCCACCTCAGCACAGAGCTTCACTGGCACACCTCTTGCTAAGCGCAGTGCCACATCATCACTGCATGTGACTCACAGTGACACATCATCATTGAGCACCATTTGCACTCCTTTTGCCCCTCCACCTAGATCAAGTCATATCTCTTGATCCGGGAAGAATTTGAGGGTGCTCCAAAAAGGAAAGTCGCTCGATTTTTCGTGCTCTACGCGCTCGTTACATCACGCGCACATTTCGGTGCAAGTTACACTCACATTTGAGCCTCGCCGACAAAACCACTTCCTTCACGCACATTTGCCTCTACATCGACGCATCTGACCCAGCACTTAAAAAGAACAAAGGAAAAGGAATTATTTGCTGCTCTTTCATCGATCGACGGTTGGTTTAGATCTAGATCAGAGTAGACTAGATCGCCATAGAGGGGACGCTTTGAATTCCCCAAGTTGCCAATCTAAGCCATGCCCGAAATTCCCGACTAGTACCTACTCGGAGTCAGTCCATACGCTCACATCCGATTTCACATCATTGCATTACCTGAAACCTTACGTTCATCAGTTCAGTGAGCAGACTTCAGAGTTCAGAGGCATTGCAGATTGATTCAGTGGGCAGATAGCACTTGATTTCACACACACATGCCACCATTGTAAAGCCTATTTGGCTATCTCACGGCATCGTGCACATCATTTTTCAGCCTTGTAAAGCCTCTTGGCTATTCTCGGCATCATTGCCACAAGCCTTGTAACACAGATCAGATTTTGTATACTTCAGTTCTATCTTCACCGACGGTACAGAGATTTCACTTGGCATCTTCAGTGTCTTTGCAGTTGATTCATACAGAGTTTTCCAGGACACTTTTTGAGTACATTGCTTGCACCATGTCGACTAGCAACCTCAATCTGGAGGCATCTGCTAAATTAGACAACTCCAATTACGGTACATGGAAATACCGAATGGAGACCATTCTTGTGCTTCAGGACAAATGGGAGTATGTCGATGGATCCATACCTAGACCATTGGCCGATCCAGCCACCAGTAGCTCTACTCCATCTGTTGTCACAGCACCAGCAACGGGATCTACATCGGGATCTACATCTACACAAACAGTTTCCGCATCAGTAGCAGATCCTGCCATTGCCCGAGCTCAATCAGAATGGGATAAGAAAGACAAGTATGCCTATCACCTGATCAAGAAGAATGTGCAAGATGTCATGCTAGGACAGCTCAACACAGTCAAGACATCAAAAGAAGCATGGGATATGTTCGCAGCTCTCTACGAGTCCAAGAACACATCCAGGATTCTCACCTTGAGAAACCAGATCAACCAGAGTTTCCGCAATAGCAATGAAACCGGTCATGCTTATGTACTCCGCATCAAAGACTACAACAATCAACTTGCAGCAGCAGGAGAGACTATGAATCCCGCAGAAATGGTTCAAGTAATCCTGAATGGACTAGGAGAAGGATATGAGAATCTAGTCCAGAGTATTGCCATCCAACGGCAAATTCCAACACTGGAAGAACTTCAGTCAGTTCTACTTGGTGAAGAATTCAGGACTCAAGCCATTCAAGCACGTAAAGGTCATTCTAATGATCAGGCATTCACCGCTTCAGACAGAAGCAGAGGCAAAGGCAGAAACAGAGGTAGATCATATCAGAAAAGTGGTCATCATCATCAACAAAATCAAAGTCAGAATCAGCATCAGCATCAGCAGCATCCTCAGCAACATCAAAATCAGCAAAGAGGAAATCATTCCAACCGAGGAAGATTCCAAGAACGAGGGAATGCATCCACCAATGTGTCAAACATTCAATGCAACTATTGTCACAAGTTTGGACACTATGAAAGAGATTGCCGCAAGAAGCAGTATGACCAAGGCGGTCAATCCAGCAATAATAGAGGGAATTCCCGAGGAAGAGGAAATCATCGTGGTGGACATTCTAGTCACAGTCATTTTGCAAATGAACATGGCAATATGTTTCTTGCCAGTGAGGAATTGCATCAGACTGATACAATGCACCTAGACAATGCACCTAGACACTGATTTCAATCCCAAAGAGGATTTCAGCTATCAAGTCGACCAAGTGGAACAGGATCCTTGGTACATCGACAGCGGTGCATCATCTCATATGACAAATCATCAGGAATGGTTCACAGAAATGAAGCCATTAGAAGGTCAAAAGAATGTCATCTATACAGCAGACAATACACCGAATCCGGTTCAAGGGACAGGTGTTATCCCTATGAACAATTTCACTAGTACAAAAGGATTAGTCAAAGATGTGCTCTATGTTCCGAAGCTCAGCAAGAACCTTTTGTCAGTAGGTCAAATGACGGAACACAACTACAAAGTCATCTTCGACGGTGATGAATGCACTATCAGAGACAAATCCAAAAGAGGTCAGCTAGTAGCAAAAGGTGTCAAGGAAGGACGCTTGTACAGGATGCTAGCTACAGTACCAGATAAGCATGCCATGTCAGCTCAAATGCAACAGATGCCACTATCTGCAAATGGCACAAGAGATATGGTCATGTCAACTTCAAGTACTTGTTAGATCTAAGGAATCAAAATATGGCAATTGGGATTCCGAAGCTACAGTTTCTTGGAAAGGTTTGTGAAGCATGCTGCTTCGGCAAACAAAAGCGAACCAACTTTGTCAAAAGTACCTCTCGTGCACGAGGTATTCTTGATTTAATTCATACAGATGTATGGGGTTATGCCCAGACCCGCAGCATCAATGGTTCACTTTATTACTTGACCTTCATCGACGACTACAGCAGATATTGTTGGGTCTACTTTCTGAAAGAGAAATCTGAAGTGTTTGCCAGATTTCAAGAATTCAAAGCCATGGTAGAAAACCAAACAGGCAGAAAGATCAAGGTCATGAGATCAGATAGAGGAGGTGAATACATGTCTTCAGCCTTCATGAACTTTTGCAAAACTCACGGCATTCGAAGACAATTCACATGTGCAGATACTCCTCAGCAAAATGCAATAGCTGAAAGGAAGAATGAGACTTTAGCAGACAGTGCTAGAGAAATGCTTAGTGAAAAGCATCTTCCGAATCAGTATTGGGCAGAAGCAATAGCTACAGCTAACTACTTGCTTAATCGGCTTCCTACTGAACCGATACAAGGAATGACTCCTTATGAAGCATTCACTGGACACAAGCCACGCATTGGGCATCTCCGCATATTTGGTTGCATAGCATATGCCCACATACATGATGATCATCGCAGGAAATTGGATGCGAAGTCACGCAAATGCATCATGGTAGGCTACAGTGAAGAAAGTAAAGCATACAAATTGTATGATCCCATCAACCGCAAAGTCATTATCTCCAGAGATGTAATCTTCGATGAGGAATCAGAATGGAAAACCTCACCTACACAGGAGATAGAAGCATCGACTTCACAGTCATCTATAGAACAGGTTGATGAAGAAGAGCAAGAATTGCCAGCAACACCCCAATCAATGTCACAGCAGCTCAGACGGTCTACTAGGGAAAGCAGACCACCAGTCAGATTGACATATGCTCAGAAAGGCAAAGCAATTTAGGTGGAAACCACCAACTATGCTCTTATGACTACCATCATGGCTACAGAAGAGCCAGTGTACTTCGAAGACGCAGTAGATAAGCCAGAATGGCAAACTGCTATGAATGAAGAAATGGATGCTTTGTATAAAAACAACACTTGGGAATTATGCGACCTTCCACCAGGAAAGAAGGCCATAGCCAACAAATGGGTATACAAAGTGAAGTACAATCTAGATGGCAGTATTCAGAGATACAAAGCCAGATTAGTTGCAAAAGGATTTGCATAACAATATGGCCAAGATTATGATGAGACTTATGCTCCAGTAGCAAAGATGGATTCCATACAGTTCTTGATATCACTAGCGACACTCAGTAAATGGAATGTGTATCAGCTCGATGTCAAGAATGCATTTCTCAATGGTTATCTAGACGAGGAAGTCTACATGCAACAACCAGCCGGTTATGTTGAACCAGGACAGGAGAACAAGGTTTGCCATCTCAAGAAAAGTCTCTATGGCTTAAAGCAAGCACCCAGAAGTTGGTACAGCAGAATTGACAAGTATTTTGCTGATCTGGGATACATGAAGTCCAATGCAGATCATACTCTCTACTACAAAGTTCAAGGGGAAGATATTACTATTGCACTTTTGTACGTAGATGATCTGATTGTGACAGGAAGCAAGGATAGCTTCATCAGAAAGCTAAAACAAGACTTATCTGCAGAGTTCGACATGAAAGATCTTGGACTTATGCACTATTGTCTTGGAATTGAGTTCTGGAGAGATTCAGATAGCACATTCATGAGTCAGCTCAAATATGTTGACAGTCTCCTGAAGAAGTTTCATATGGCAGATTGCAAGATTGCAGCCACTCCCATGGAACAGAGTTTGAAACTTACTAAAGATTCAGAAAAGCCTACAGTCAATGACAGATACTACAGGCAACTCATTGGATCTCTTATATATCTGACAATCACACGGCCAGATATTTGTTATGCAGTAAGCTCACTAGCACAGTTTATGGCAAATCCAAAACAGTCTCACTGGAATGCAGCCAAAAGAGTCTTGAGATACATCAGAGGTACAAGACAATTTGGGATAGAATACAGAGGAAGTCATCCACGGTTGCATGGATACTATGACAGTGACTATGCTGGAGATCATGAGACCAGGAGATCGACACAGGGATATGCATTTTTCCTTAGTCAAGGTGCTATATCATGGTTGTCAAACAAACAGCCAACTATTTCTTTATCTTCGACTGAAGCAGAATATAGAGCACTCACTACAGGTGCATGTGAAGCTATATGGCTCAGAAGACTATTGTCAGAAACAGATTACTTTGATGAGTCAAATCCAACAACAATATACTGTGATAATCAATCGGCTCAAGCATTAGCCAAAAATCCAGTATATCACTCCAGAACAAAGCACATTGATGTCAGAGAGCACTTCATCAGAGAAAGAGTGTTACTTGGTGACATCACACTGCAGCATTGTGATAGCAAAGAAAATGTTGCAGACATCTTTACCAAACCACTCGGTAAAGAGCTATTCGAGAAACACCGACTAGCTCTTGGTTTGATGCAGAGGAAGGACATTCCCATTAAAGGGGTGTGATGGAATGTAATGCTCAGTCCTTCTTCGATTCCCCAGAATCATCATCTTGAGGGAAGGCCTACTTCATGATGTTGATCTTGAGGGAAGGTGTTGAGAGTTCACGCTCAACATCATGTGATCATGTGTGCATAGCACCATCACGTGATCATATGTGCATAGCACTAACCTTATAGAGTGCTATAAAGGAAAGGGTTAGCTCCCCTAACCCTAACCCTAAAAGGGTTTGTATATATTCTATTTTTTCAACTAATTCTAGTGTACAGTTAGTCATTTGTGGTGTGCTCTCTAGCTGTGCCCTCTCTCCTCATCTCCACTCTTCTCCTCTCCCCTCTTCATATTTTGTCATTCCAGTTAGGCTGCAATAAGAACCACATCTACTAGTAGGCTAGTGTCACTCACAAGCTTGGATATGGGTAGTAGTTTCATTTCACATAAGAGCTGACGAGTTTTGTGAAGCTAGTTTTGTTATGCAGCTCCAATTTAATGAAGAGATGTTTCTTGAAGGACTTGGGGAATGGATACAACATGCCCGCTTCAAGATGTTATAGTCAAGTTGTGGGTCAGGAGCAGCACCACCCATACTCCCTTATAGGTTAACAAACAAAGTGGCTGATTGGCTTGAAGTTGACGAATTTCGTTATACCATGGATTCTAACTTTAAAAATCTCCTTCAAATTTCAAAAGTTGACAACAATTGAGAATATGGATTGAATCAAATGACAATCCTAGATCTTCCATGGGCAGCTTCTCTATTGCTGAAACAAAGAATGAAATAAGTGTTATTGGAGGTTGGCCAATGGGTGCCCTAGAGGCTTTCCTTGGTTTTCTTTATGGCCTTGCTTTTGCTTACCATTTTGCTCTCATATTGCCATACAATCCAACTTGGGTTGAGAAAAGTGGAGTCTCGAAGTAAGGGCCTTCCTTTTGCTTACCATTTTGCTCTCAAATTGTCGTACAATCCAAGTTGGGTTGAGAAAAAGGAGTCTTGAAGCAAGGGTGAAACCATCCACTAGGAAGACACTTAAGGGATGGGCACTTGGTGCCAAACCTTGCACTAGGAGGATGCTGAAGGGATGGGTAGCTAGCAATTTAGTATTGATAGATAGAAGAACTTTCATGCTCACAAGGTGCTAATTCTTGCATTATGATATTGAAGGCACTATGTGCCACAATTGTCTAAGTTAGTTTACAAAATGAACGTATCCAATCCAATGCGATCACCGCTGAAGGATTCATGATAAGATCTACAAACTCTTTCCGAAGCTATACTGTAGCTAGAACCTAAAGAGATAATAAGTCAACCTCTATGGAATTGTTTAGGCAGAATAGTTCTATATTTGCCATAAGTAGCCCATCCACTTTGCATATGATAAGTTAGTTGATTGTCTAAACTTGCTCCATGTCAATTTTTTTAATTAATATCAAATGCATCCTCCAAGTTTTAGCTTTGAATCCAATGATCGACCACCTACTAGTTTATCCCTAAAGTATCTATAAAAGATAGGTTTTGCACGTCCTCTGCCAAATTTGAATTCTAGCACCCTCATGAGTTTTTCTCGTTTTCTATTTGTGGGTGCAGGTTAATATGAGAGTCTTTAGAAAAATGTGGGCTTTACGGCAAATATACAAAAACATAATTATGGCTATTGACCTCTAGGTATTATGCCAATATCTTATCCATTCGCGAGACTTATTCTCAGTGCTTATCTTCTCGGCGTTAATATCCTTAGCATTATCTCGACACCCAAGGGAGGGCTCGTTCCCTTGGATTATAATTCTTTGGGGAAGGAAGGGCACTAGCTCCCCACCCACACTATGTGTGGTTATAATAGTTATATATTATATATTATTATATAAATATTTTTTAGTTACTTGTCCATTCAAAATTGTTTAGTTTCAACTTGAATTCTTACAACATTCCTCTCTTTTGATGCATGCTATGAATGCGAGGGACCAAGTAAATCCAACTTGGATGCAGGATTGAAAGTTACCGATACCTTTATTCATATGATTGTAGTCCATGTGACAATATTGTATAGACCACAAGGAGGATTAGTTATTGTATCGCCTTATTCATGTATTTGTTGGAGTTCAGCTTCTAAAATATGCACATCATGAAATCAATAATAAATCACCACCCCTGACATTTGTAGGGAGGATCAGGTCCTAACGCACCCTGTGTAGTGTCCCATGTCCACATACTTACTCATTCGCTTTTTTCCTTTAAAATTTTGATAAAATGTTAGGATTCAAGTTCAATTTGGAGTTAGTAGTTCGGTGGAAAGGCTGCCTACCACAAACCTAGTTATATAGAACTAGGAAAAGTCTTTTTTTTTTCCATTTGAGTTCTTTTCATTTGGAACTAGGAAAAGTAATCTCTTCGCTTGTAGTGCTTTATCTATGGCCATGTCTTTGTACCCTTTGTTCGATCATTTAGGTTTCCTACATGCTCAATACTTATGGACCAATGTGAGAAAAGTCATTTCGGTTACTTGCGGATACTCTCCAATCTTCTCTAACTTGTCAAGTGGTCAAATCTCCAATAGTCTCCAATAGTCTCCCCACTTGACTTCTTACAAAGTATCCATTTTCAAAATTGCTAGATGGCGTCAAATACATTAATAGGGCCCTCGAGTTGGTGAAAAATAGCATTAATTAGTGGTGGAGAAAGGAAGAGGGGTGAAAAGGAAGAGCTGATTAAGCCAAGGCACTTCCAAAAATTAAAGAAGTTTCTAGATGGAGGTCAAAGGCTGCTTAAAAAATCTGCTATGGCCTGTGCTTCGGTTGAGCTTTCCCCTCTCTCTGTTCTTCCATCGCTCTCCCCCGCTCTAGAATCTTCCTCGCTCTCTCCCGCTCTGGAACCTCCCTCACTTTCACCTTGTGCGAGCAACTTCAAGATTTGCATGGATTGCTATGCCAATGCTTGCAAAGCAATATCGTAGACATGAAACGTGTTTCTGGAACATTGGAGGTTTTTCCTCTTGTGGGGATCTGGTTTCGTAGTAGCTGATCGAGCTTGTTCCGGGTATTGCATCGCGCAACTGCTTTGAAAGTGGAAATTGTCGGTAGAATACTGTCCCGGCTACAACGAACCTTTGAAGTTGGCTTATACAGATGACCCTAGAAATGAGTCGGTAACTCCAGTTCCTCTTCCTACCCTGGAGCTCAGATTGTCCTTGATGAAATCAAGGAGCCAGGACATCGATTTCGATCATGCTCACTGGTTGTATGAGACCAAGGGGACCTATGGGTTTGGAAATGTGCTATGGCCCAAGGAAGTTGATCCTTACACTGGAATGGAAAATCCTCCACGGACTTCAAAAAGAGAGCAATAAGCAATTCGCCAGCAAAGAAGGATGTGTCGTAGACTAGCTAGAAAATAGATGCCGCCTGAGCTGAGTGGAGGAAGTGGAGAGATGTGGGGAAGGGAGAGGAGCGCGCGTGAGAACTGTGGAGAGGGAGAGGAGGGCAGCGGAGGGAGAGGGCGCTCTCTGAACAGCCAGGGCAAGGAGGGTTAATTAGATTAACTTACAGTAGGGGGTTTAGCTTAGGTTAATTTTTACTTGAATCACAAATGAATTGCACAGCATCTTGAACGATTTCAGGCGTGATGAATATATATTAGGATGACGTGAATCTGCTCGGATTCTTGGCTTGAATGCAATAGCACGCCATGGCATCTTCCGAAGTTGCAAACCATTCTTATAGTCTCCGTGGTCATATTAGCTGCAACGAATCCCGACAGGCAAATGGCAATTGAGCCGTGGGCCGTCATATGGACCGCCTTCGTATCCACCGTGACTCTGTGCTTCATCTTCAAACCCGTACTAGGCGCATGGCCGTTGGGGTCCACCTTGATCGCCATGGTGCTGTGTGCCATCTTCAAAGCCATTCTCGACATGCGCCCAGAAGTGCCAGAGGAGAAACGGCAGAGGGAGGGGGAGCAAGAGGCCGAGGTGAGGGCGCTCTATGCGCGACTCCAATCAACGGAGGCAAAGCTGGCGGAAGCGGAGGGGCAGGTGAGGGAGATGGAGAGGGGGAAAAGTGGGGAGGGAAGGCAAAGAGAGAGGGCGAGGATGGCCGGAGAGATGGAGAGGAGGGTGGAGGAAGCGGAGGCGGAAGCGGAGGCAGCGAGGAAGGCGGAGAGGAAGGCGGAGGGGGAGGCGGAGGCGAGGCGGAGGGAGGTGGAGGGACTGAAGGAGAGGGTGGAGGAGGCGAGGGCGGAGGTGGAGAAGGTGAGGGTGGAAGCAAGCAGGATCAAGGCGTTGGAGGAGCAGCTGTCCAAGAAGACAGCCGATATCCTTCGTTTGGAGACTCGCCTGGCTGAGATCCAGAACGTCACCACCCTCGCTGCTCAACTCCTCCTCAATTCTCCCCCCAACCTTCCCACGAAAACATAACGCTCTAACATTCCTCTTTCTTCCACCTAAGCCTCGCATATCGTTCACTATTTCAAAATCACCCAACACGACTTGCATATCCTCACAACTTGTACACTCTTTCCGTCTCACACCCTTTCTATTTCGATGTAGAAACTTGTACACTGCTTGGGTCTTTTCACACTCTCTCTTTCAATGTAGAAACTTTTTCATCATCCTACTTTTGAATCCTCAACTTTCAAGATGTATTTGGTTACTCAGTTATTAACAATTTGCTATCCATGCTATTTTTCACCATTTTATCTTTGAATTTTCATTGAACATATTAGAAAATTGATCCTCATCACAATCAGAGGATGTCACTATGCCGAGAACCTATATTCAAGCCTTATAAGGACAAGAAACATAAAGTTCATGGGCAATCCTCTCTCTCTCTCTCTCTCTCTCTCCCTCTCCACATAGAATTACCATATAACTCATTGCAATTCAATAAAACTAATATTTTTTAAAAATGTTTTTTTACTAACAAAGTATGATTTAAACTTTTGTCAATCGTTAAACAATGTTGAAAATTTGAAAATTGCAGATTTTGAATCCTGAGAAGGCAAATTGCTTGATTGGCCATTTACCACATAGTATTCCTTCCTACCATATAGTAAATGCGGTATTTTTCTTATCTACTCCGGTGTTTGAAATTACCATGCAGTATAAGAAAACCACCTTGTAGTATTTTTGGCAAATCACGCATCTGAGTTTACCACAGAGCATATGGCAACTGGCCTAATTGCACATTGTATAGAAATGAGAGTGGGTGGAAATGCATTATTCCAAAGCTTTACCTAATTTTCAATACATAGATTTTGCAAAACACCTCTTTAGATATTTTTGAGATATTTTCAATATATTGAGATGAATGTCATTGTTAGTTGGCATGGTGCAAGAAGGATTAACCAAATATTTTAGTGAAGGACCAAGAAATTAATTCATGAAGCTACATTGCATCTTATTGCATTATGATCTTTGAAAGCCATGCATTAAGGAATATAGCTATGTTGCAATAACCTTTCTCTTTCTTGCTCTATACATGAAGATCTTTAGAAGCACAAGTCTTGTTCAAATTTTAGGGCTACAATAACGATATAAATAATGGTATCAATTTTAGGGCTACAATAATCATATAAATACCCATCATGTTTGTTTACTTGTTTCAACTTTTTTTTAAAATCTCTTTCACTTATTTTCAGTGAGTTGCGTTATCCGATCAAAATTGACTTAATATGGTTTTGTGGATTGCTCATTGATATACCAACACTCATTTTTATAACATTATATTTGTTCCACCACATTAAACCCATTATGTTATGTTCAAGAAACGTATAATGGCAACAACTCATCATAAAAATCTCAATTCATATTCACATAAAGTTAAAGTACATGTTTACTAAGTATAATCAATTTATATAGCTCATTCATATTAAATTTAAGATTGTGAAACACAGAGTATGCTATGTTCTTTCTTGCAATGAACACAATTTAAAGGAAAGCAAAAAAAAAAAAACATTGTAGATCAAAATAACAATGCAACTATGCATTCTCATCATCATCACAAATCTACATTCAAGTGATCACATGCTTTGGCCACTATTTTTTAAAATTCTCAATCACATGTGAAGGAATCTTGATGAGGACTTGATGCTCTTATAATTCATGTGGATGCTTTCTTTCTTTTCGAATCTAGGTCACAACAGAGGATGTTGCATCTCCAATGCTTACACCAACAATCCTTGTATCATACTTGCTTAAGGAAATTTTGATGCTCCTTTAGTTCTTGATTTGTGAAGGAATGTTGATCTTGTATCTCCAATGCTTACTTCAACATCCTTGTATCGTTCTTGCTTGTGAAGGAACCTTGATGCTCTTTTAGTTCATTTGGATGCTTCCTTGCTTTTCAACTCTAGAGGGTGGACCCCACCATTTTGAATCAATAGGGTTGCATCTCCAGTGGACAATCATTGTATCGTTCTTGCGTAAAGAAACTTCCTTAAATTACAAATAGGTACCTAGGATTAAATTAGATATTTCTTGAAATACTTTGATTTCTTGTCATGGTCAGGGATGTTTTTATTGAAGCTGTGCTTATATATTCATATAAAATCTTGGTGAAAGTTTTCAAGCTCATTTTTTTAGTTTCACAATATTGGTAGAATGTAGTACTTTTTTTCAAAATTTCTTGGAATTTTGAAGGAAAAAAATGTAAATCTTGGCGAAACTTTAAATTTTTTTGCATGAAAGTTTCAAATCTTGGCGAATATTTCACACTTTTATTTTTATTATGGCATACAAACTTTCGATGGCAATATAAAAGTTTAGCTTCTTAACGAAACTAACTTGAAAAAATCATCCATGGTCATGATCAACATTAAAAAGTGCAACACCTAGCCACACAAACATTAAAAAATCTTGCTTCACATCAATTTGAGTTCTAAAATTGCCCTTTGTTTGCCATTTACTAGCATGCAATAATTTTTGAATCTTCTCCTTCATATTTGTACTGTTCATCTTCTCATCTTCATCTTGCACATCTTGGGTATTTTTTCCATTATGTGATGCACCCACCATAACCTTGGCCAATGTATACTCTCGGGCATGACTCACGTGTCATGGGGATCTTGAAGGAATGCCAATGGAGCCTCCTACTCCGTGCTACTCCTTGTGGGAGAAATGCAAGCACGTACAGGCCATGAGTGTCATGCAAATGGCTTCTAGAGTTGTACCAATGTGAATCCTCAAAGGAACAAGCCTGGAAGGAGTGGGAAGTAGGAGGAGGGAGAGAGAGTGTGGATCAAGAAGAAAGACAAGGGATGGAGGATGATAAGCATTCATAGAGCCAAGAGCAAGAAGAACATAGACAACACTCTTGAATGAAGAGAGAGCTTGTAGTTCTCAAACTTGCAAGTTTACAATTGAAGGGCAAAGTTTGACTTTTGGGCTTTTATACAAGTCGCCTTTTTAAGGGAGGGCCAATCCTATGTTCTCACTCCTGTGCCTACCATTCTACTATCTTACTTCTAGTATTACACCCGGGTTACTATGGCTCCAAGGCATCTTCTAACAAAAATCATCGTCCCATTGCACATGTTTACAAAAGTTTATGGAAAGGGACAAAAATGGAACAGTGTTAACCCAGGTGGTTAACATGCCCCCCTTCCTGCAGTTGATCCATCCTCGAATCAAGATGTTTGGATTAGGCCAGAATTTTCTATAGTCTACATGAGGGAATGTTGATCGAGTAGCCACTAAGAAATCTAGCAAAAGGGAAACACTACTACACACAGATCCTATTGCGATGTTTACGTATCGACGTTTAGCACGCGCGGGGTACTAATCGTCGGTATGAAAAGTGCGTCCCGTAAAGCGTCACTATATAGCGACACTGATACTATTTTATAGCGACGTTTTCCAGAGAGGTTTTTTACTCATATAGGCTTTAAAAGTTAGTTTTTTCCAATGATAAATTTTTTTAAATTTTCATACATGTTTGATCTCATAGAGAATAAAAATATGAGAGCATGTACATCAAGCCTTTGAAGCTCATATATTCATGTCCAAGTTTGAGATGAAAAAAATCAATGAAGAGCATTTACATCAACTGTTTCATCTTGAGCCAAGTCTAAGGCACCAAACAAGTCTATCTCCAACTCTATACCGAGTTGATCTCCTATATCATCATCGTACTCTAGCATCGTACGTTCACGTAAAAGTACTTGATCATCTTCTTCAATAAAGTGTGGTCATTCTTGATGATTGTTGTCTTCTTCCTCAATATCGTGATCTCCATCTTCCTCCTGTGCGATGTCATTATGCGCATCTTCCTCTTGGCTCATATTGTGATCTTCATCTTCTTCGCTAGATTCATCGGGATCAATTGGATCCAGCATTGGTAGTTGCATCTCCATATCCACATCTCTATCTTCAAAAATTTGCTTACTTCGTGGTGCAACTTGGATCACGTACCACCATCTTGGATCAGAACGATCCGGATGAAAAACCACCTATATTGAAGATGGGTGCCAAATGTCGTCAATTATATATATGAAATTATGCTCAAGTACATGTATCAATGGATCTTTAAAAACAAAAGCTTCGATTAATTAAATCATTAGTATGCACCTGCTCACAGTGCTCGGGAAGAACAAAAGTATCACTTTCATCGGTCCAATGTTTGGTGGAGTCTATTGTAAAGAAAGCGCTACTATCTTTTCTCAGTATCGCATGGGGACCATTGTAAATAGTTCTAAACCATTTTACATCAAGAATGCAAATACTAAATCGTCTGAAATCAACTTCATAGATTTCACATATGGTTCCACAATAATCCAACTGTGAGGAGAGAAGATTGGTATCCGAAGCACTTGCTCGGCTATCTTGTGTGAAGTTAGCCATGACTCCACAATCATACGTGACTCTCTTTGAATCGATGCGTTCCATGCGAAAATGTCGTCCATATGACCACAATGCACTGTACTTTTTGTACTGTAAAAGAGCATCATTGTTGGCTCTTTCCTACTGCTTTCATAGGAAGAGCTGGGTATTCTATGTTTGCAGGGTTCCGAGGCTTTTTGTCACCTACAGATATATTGGGATTGTCGGTTGTAGTATATGCGTAGCTTAGGACCTCGAGTCGTGTTCCGGTGAGAGACGTAGGCTTAAGTGTGGTAAGCAAACAAAGTGCAAGCATGTGTAAAAGGCACGTAAACCATCTTTGTTGAGGTAATGAAGGCTTTCGCCTTCATTGGGGGTTGTAGGGTTTAGGAGGAGTTTAAGGGTTCAGAAGGAGGTTCCAGGGTTTAGAAAGAGTTCCAGGGTTTAGGAGGAGTTCCAGGGTTCAGAAGGAGGTTCCAGGGTTCAGAAAGAGTTCCAGGGTTCAGAAGGAGGTTCCAGGGTTCAGAAAGAGTTCCAGGGTTTAGAAGGAGGTTCCAAGGTTTAGAAGGAGTCTAGGCTTAGAAGGAGGATCCAAGGTTCAGAGTAGAGTACATGGTGGAGAACTCGTCTCCCTCGTAGATCATGGAGTTTAAGGGTTTAGGAAAGCATAGGAGTGGGAGAGGAAGAAGGTGTAAGAGCATGGGTGAAAGAAGAGAGAGGAGGAAGGAGGAGGAGGGAAGAGGAGGAGGGAGGGGGAGGAGAGAGGAGGAGGAGGAGGAGGGAGGAGGAGGAGGAGGAGGAGGAGGGAGGAGGAGGAGAAGGAGGAAGGAGGAGGAGGGAGGAGGAGAGGGAGAGGGTGGGTTGGAGGGTTGGAGGAGAGGGGAGAAGGGTTGCAAGGTTAGGACATGCTTTTGGACGTGCAGTGCAAGGAAGCATGGACACTTGAGACAAATGCTTGGAATACCAAAGTAGACTCAACACAATGCCCCAAAGAGTGTGGGCTTCATTCCATTATGGGGTATTTATACAAGTTGGAGAGCTTCTCTCTCTGCATGTAACACAAAGTCGTATCACAAAGTTGTAACACAAAGTTGTATCACAAAGTTGTAACACAAAGTTGTAACACAAAGTTGTTACACAAAGTTGTTACACAAAGTTGTTACACAAAGTTGTAACACAAAGTTGTAACACAAAGTTGTAACACATTCTCTCTCTACATCTAGAAGTTGTAACACAAAGTTGATACACAAAGTCGTAACACAAAGTTGTGTCTAGAAGTTGTAACACAAAGTTGTTACACAAAGTCGTAACACAAAGTTGTATCACAAAGTTGTAACACCTTCTCTTTCTTCATAAGTTCATGTTGGCACAGAGTCAACATACTCCCGGATCCATTTTATTACCCGTCCTCGGGTTATGGCTTATTTTGATTTCAGAGTTGGAATGCCATGTGTGAAATCCAGTGGCTGTTTAGCTTGTGGTATGCGAGTCGTTCATGCTGTAATGCTTGTGCACCATATCTGCGTAGTCTGTAGTTAAGAAGCTTATCTCCTCTTAAGGAGGGTAGATGACTGTGAATTTCAGAGGGGATCTCGTTGCTGAGGTTGTGGACTCTGTCATCGAATCTTCTTGGGAAGAGGTTTGGCAAGGGTCTCGTTGTTGAGGCTGGCATTTCTTGCTATCTTGCATACATGTTGGATGCGATTGCACCCGTAGCATTGAGCTTGTAGATAATTAGTATGCAAGTTTGATATTTTTGCATATAGGAGATGGTTGTGATGTTTGGCGGGGGTCTCGTTGCGGAGGCTACTGACTCTTTTGCCAATTCATCTTGAGTTTTGGCATAGCTTCGTGTACTGCTTGTGAATTCATTGCATGCTTTGAGAGTATGGAATGAAAGTGTGTGATACTATTTTTAATGCAATCTATTATGTGCCTATGCAAAATCATGTGAGTGCATGTGATGTGTCTAACTATATGCTTATTTGTGTGATTTGATAGGGAAACTAAGACTCAAACATCCCTAATGTGCAAAAAACGTTATATGCAGTGAATGTGCGTGTAACAATCTAGTGCAAACTATATGTGCAAAAACGTGCATATGCGAGTGAGTGCTTGTGATACAATCTAATCCTAACTAAGGAAGACTTGGTTTCCTAAATCTTCATTTTTGTCGGGGATGGCTTGCGTGTTGATGTAGTAGCGCTTCAGTCGGCTCCCGTTTATTGTTGTGTTGAATTGGACTCCATCTAGTGTTTCAAGTAGCACAGCTCCGATGGGATTCATCTTTCGTACTCGGTAGGGTCCTTGACCTAGATACTTCAGTTTTCCCTTGTGTACTTTGGCATTGTATAACAGGACTAAGTCACCTTCCTTGATGTCTTTAGCTTTCAGATTCTTGTCAAACCATGCCTTTCTTCGGCGTTTTTCTGTTGTCATGGCATGATAGGCGACTAGCCTTGTCTCTGTATGCTTTTCCAACTGACAGAGCCTTTCTTTCAAGGACTCATGATCACCCATGCATTCCTGTACTGCGATGCGTAGACTTGGTATTACAAATTCGAGTGGGACCACGGCTTCAAGGCCGTACACCAATTGAAAAGGTGTGTTCCCTGTACTGACCTTGAATGTGGTTCTGTATGCCCATAAGGCTGCATTCAATTTCTCTGCCCAATCAGAGCGTTGTGGTTCTACTACCTTGGTGATGATATTGCATATGATTTTGTTTGTGGATTCTGCTAGTCCATTCCCTTGGGGGTAGTAGGGTGTGCTTTTTCTATGGATGATCATGAAGCCAGACAAGAGTTCTTGGATTACCTCATTGACAAAATGTGTGCCTCTATCCGACACAATTTCAATGGGGCATCCGAATCGGGTGATCACATGTTCGTATAAGAATCTTGCTGTGCTTTTGGCATCTGCCTTTCTGACTGCTTTAGCTTCAGCCCATTTTGTAAAGTAATCAGTGGCCACAATGATGTAGCGTGCCTGTGTTCGTTTTGCTGCTGGATGTATGGGACCCACATAGTCAATCCCCCATTTTTCAAATGGTTGTTGTGCAACAACTGTTGTTAGGGGATTGAAGTCTTTGTGTTGTGGTTTAATAGTCCATTGGCATACATCACAACCTTTTACATATTCATAGGCATCTGCCCACAGTGTTGGCCACCAGTAGCCTGCGAGGAGAACTTTTCTTGCTGTGGCTTCCCTTGGAAGTGTCCTCCTGCAATGCCTTCATGGACTTCACTCAGGATTGGCAGGATCTCATGAGGCATAACACATCTTCTTAATATCTGGTCCTTGCCCATCTTGTATAGTTGTCCTGCAATGAGTTGATAGGGTGCAGCCTTTAGAATCAATTTTCTGGCATCTACTGCTTTCATGTCAGGGGGTGGTCTTCCTGCCATCAAGTACCCAATGATATCTCCACACCATTCTGGAACAGCATCCATTTGAAATAGTGTGGCATCTGGTAAGTCGTCTTCTACTCCAGTGGCTTCTTCTCCTGTCTTGACTCGAGACATGTGATCGGCAATGTAGTGTTGGGCACCTTTGCGAACCACGATTTTGAAGTTGAATTCTTGCAGCAAGAGGAGCCATCTGGTTATTCTTCTTGTGGTACACGGCCGGTTTACAAGATAAAGCAATGCTTGATGGTCGGTGTAGAAGACAAAATCATTTGCGAGTAGATAGTGCCGAAATTTCTTTACACTATACACCATTGCTAGGGCTTCTCTTTCTATGGTTGTATAGTTGATCTCTGCATCATTGAGTTGTCGACTGGCGAAGTAGACGGGGTAGTCTTTCTTATGTTCACCAGGTTGACAAAGCACACTCCCAATTGCATACTTGGATCCATCAGTATGAACATGAAAATCAATATCCCAATTGGGAGATATAAGGATGGGTGCTATGATTAGGCGCCATTTTAAAAGCTCAAAGGCTTGGTCGCACTCTTCGGTCCATAAGAACTCCACTAATAATTTGTAAAGTGGTCTAGCTATCATGGCATACCGCAATATAAATCTTCTATAATAGCCGGCATGTCCCATAAAGACCTGTACACCTTTGGAATTAGTAGGAGGAGGCAATTCCATGATGATTTTGATTTTGTCCATGTCAGTTGCAATCCCATGTTGAGAGACGATGTGTCCCAAAACAACTCCGTGGGTGACCATGAACTGGCATTTTGTTGGATTTAGGGAGATGCCATACTCCCTGCATTTGATTAGTACTTCTTCCAGACATTTGAAGTGGTCCTGTTTGGTTGAATGGATGCACAAATCATCCAAGAACACCTGTAAAAACTTATTCAAAAATGACTTGAAAGCTGTGAACATGACTCGCTAGAATGTGGCTGGGGCATTACAAAGGCCGAATGGCATGACTCTATATGCAAAAATACCCCATTCTGTAGCAAATGCTGTTTTTGATTGGTCTTGAGGAGCTATTTGCACTTGGTTATAGCCACTGAAGCCATCCAAGAAGCTATATATTTCGGATCCTGCCACCTTTTCCAACACTGTTTCTGTTAAGGGTAGGGGGTAGTGATCCCTAATTGTGGCGGCATTCACATTTTTCAAGTTTATGCATATTCTGAGCTTCTTGTTGTGTTTAGGCACAATGACAATGGGTGAAACCCAATCAGTGTGTTCTATCTCGTAGATGAATCCGGCATCTAGGAGTTTTTCCAGCTCGTCATAAACCATGGTGCCATATTTAGGATTTGTGCGATAAGGTCCACATACCTTAGGGCGAGCACCTTCCCTTATAGGTATCGTGTGTACTGCCACTTCTGGTGAAATTCCTTTCATCTCTTTGTATGACCATGCTAGGTAGTCACGGTATTCCATTAGGAGGTCTTTGAGTTTGATTTCATCTTCTTGACGGAGCTGTTTCCCAATGAAAACCAATTTTTCTTCCTCCCCTTCAAGGGCAAGGTTTATTGTGCGTGTTTTTGCCGGTCCCTCATAGATTGGAGTTTCTCCAATGCTATCGGTTTCTTGAACTTCAGATTCTCTGATTGGTCTTGGCATTGCTATTGGTGCACTGCCACTTGTATAATTCTTAAAGTATTCCGGCACTTCTCGAAGATCGGCCTCTGATGGGGTTGAACTAGCCTGACATGTGTCATGTGTACTGGGTGGCATAGTTGCAATTAGGAATTTGTTAGGCTCTTCTTTTCTTTCTTTTTCTGAAGTCTCTTGATCGAGCTTCATCCGCACATGTGGCTTATATTTCCGAAACTTCTTACGTTGGGAACTGTGGGGTAACTTTTCCACTGGTAAGGTGTTTCCAAGTAAGGGTTCATGTACTGCACATACTCCTTCCAGTCCCTCAGGGGACCATTCAAGAGGTGGTGGTTTTGATTTTGAGGGAACTGCCTTTGCAAGGTACAATTCGACAATCCTTGTTTGGACTCGTTCGAATTCATTGAAGTGCTCGGCTAGGTCATTATCAAAGATTTGATTTTCAATTTCAGCATTCGCAGCCTCTGTTTCAAGGTCCCAAGGAAAATCTGAGTCATCATTGGTATGGGTGCCTTCTTCAGGTTCATTATCCCATTCGAGGTCAGCCATAAAGAATGGCATCTCTAGATCGATTGGTTCTTCATGTGTCGGTGGAGGATCGACCTGTAGTGCGTTAGCATCTATCTGTGAGAAGATGGGGTCTAATGAATGGCAGTTGTCGATGGTTGCCAATGTTTGTATCCAGTTATTGACATTGCTTTGTGAGTCACCTGCTATGGCATGCTGTTGCAAGGGAGCTGATTTGCTCGAGATTGTCGTGGAAGATGTGTCATCCAATGCTCTAGGAAAAATTGGTTTAATAGCTCCTGTCCCCACATTCACCCTGACTGCAGTGTCTCGATTCTGGATTGTCAATCTATCAGTTCCCCAGTCATGGAGGACTGATGCTTCCCGTAACCAAGGACGTCCCAGTAAGATTTGATAGGATTTTTTGGGGAGATCCAAGATTGTGAATTGAAGGGAGAAGCGGACTCCTGCGATCTTTGTGGACACGCCATTCACTATTCCCAAGGGTTTAGCCCGTGAATCATTGGCAAGGGGTATGTTGAAATTAGCCTTTTGCATTGGTGGGAGACCCCATTCTTCGTAGAGCTCCTTTGATAGGACATTGACACCTACTCCACCATCCACTATGGCTTGGACTTCATTATATGCCTTGTGGATCAAAGGCACAGTGATGTTGCGTATGTCATCTCTCTCACCCATCTGCACAGGGATATCTTCAATGACATTCATAGGTGGAGGGGGATTTGCGAGTTCAATCCATCCTTTGAAACTCTCCCAGAGATTGGGACAATTCCGTAAGAGGATTCCGATGGGAATTGACACAGGGCAACTCAGGATGCTAGAGAGTGCAGCTCCTTCAAGTTGACATGGCAGTACATTCTGTTGTGGAGTCTATTGTTGGAACAAAGGCTCGAGTACAGTATCAATACTTTGTGGGGCCAAGTCATGGATTGGGTCTTGAGCTTGTTTCTGAGCCTCAAATTGAGCTTGTTCATTTTGGACCCATTGCTGAAGTACCTGAAAACGAGCCTTCTCCACCTCTGCATTCGGGAATGGAGCTTCTTTTATTCGAGGCTCGGGAGTTGATGTGGATGAGCTCAGCTGCTCATTGGTTGGCGGAGGTGGAGGCACTTGTGCTTTCTTTTTCAGAAGTCGCTTCAGTTGGATTGGAATGATAGGGTCCTTCGTGGCCTCTTTCTGTTGGCGTGTAATTACATTGATAGGTTGTGACCTTAGACTTGCCAGACCCAGACTTTGATGGTCCACCCCAATGATGTTGATGGGGATGTCAGGCTTAACCTCTGTTTGTTCTGGGACCTTATTTTTCATGGGACAATCCATACAGGCATGTCCTATGCCACAATCTCTGAAGAGTGCTTGGAAAGTGGCTGGGCTACCATGATGAGGGCACTCTGTGATCCTATGATTTTCTCCACAACCGTAACACTTGATTGGTGCTCGAAATGTGTTGGGTCGCACTTGATTTGCATGGACTGATATTAGACCCTCTGCACCTTCTACATAGTACACTGGGTACTCTGCTTCATACTCAAATAGCGAGTCTACTTCCTCGGCTTGTAATTGATGTATGGGAACTGCCTGAGGAGCTGGATTTGGTGCTCTTGGATACGGTCGTGGATTCGGATTCCTGAGTAGTTGTGGGACTTGTGTCCGAACGGGAACAGGATTTAGCCTCGGAGCTGGTGGTGCTTGTGCAAGTGCCGGTTGCCTATATACTGGCATGGGCGCCGCTTGGTATTGTGGTGGTCGAGGCGGATTGTTGCGCATGTTGAAGATGCAACTGTTCTCATCATGACCACCGACGACGCAGATATGGCACCACAACCGTGGCGGTGGATTTGCTTGTGCAGTGATCCTTGCTCTTAGGACTGGGCATTCATTTGTTGTATGATTTGCCAAGCAGTGTGGGCACCAGACATTTTCTCGCCGTGGATATGTTTGAGTTGGCGGCTGAGACAAGTGGAGTTTTTGTTCCATGGCCTGCATCATATCTTCTTTCAGCTTCAAGGTCATGGCCTCTAGGCGATCTTCATTGGATGTCCCGGCAGTGTCCTTTGATTTACCTTTTTTTGAGTGCTTATCTCATGTATTTGATCTGGCGTCATCACTGCTAGTGTCTGAGTCTGTCATGCCATCTTCAACGTCAATGGCTGCCGCATGAGTAGCACTGAATGTTTCATAGCTACTTATCTTTTTCATATCCTTGCGGATTTTCTTTTGTAGACCTGCTATGAACCATGCCGTGAGGTACTTTGCATCTGGGCGTGGGTCACATTTGGCAATCAATCTCTTCATCTTTCCCAGGTATGTGCGTACATCTTCTCTCCGGCCTTGTTCGATCTTGCTGAGTTGGAGAGCGGGATCATCTTGTAGCCTCTCCGTTTGAAAGCGTTGTTTGAATTCGGTTGAAGTAGGTCCCATGTGGCACGTTCTTCCACGAGAAGGTCAAGGTACCATTTTGACGCTTCATCAGTTAAGGACATTGGAAACCAAGCCACCTTGGTTTCATGGGATTGATCACCACCTGCTCGACATGCGGCATCAAAATGCTGGAGGAAGCGAGCTGGGTCTCCCCTACCATTATATTTGGGAAGTTCCAGTTTTCCCAAGGGGCGTCGGCCTTGATTGTTGTGATTTCGTCGATTGAAGAAGTTGTCAGCCTCTGCATCTCGAGCTCGATATCCCCATCATGTTCATGACGGCGTCTAGCCATGTTGGGGCGTGGAGGAGTTAAAGGGAGTTGTTGAATCTCAGGGGGGGATTCAGGGTAGAGGATTGGCGGGGGCGGTTGTTACAGTGGAGTGAGTTGCGGATGGGGCAAGCGTTGGAGTCGAAGTCGTTGGCTGGAAGGTAACTGCATGCAGATTGTGCGTGATTTGCCAAGGGTGTCGCTACCCCAAGTGTGGGTGTGGAGGTGGTGTTGTTAGGAGAGTTAGAGTGGTGTTAGTTTGTGTAGGGACCATCGTGTTAATAATGTGCCTAAGATTGTCCTACGTGTGTAGAGAAATGTGTCGGTGCAGACGGATCTCGTTAATCGGAGGTCACGGCGTGAAAATACGAGTGAATTAATGCAAAATGAGGCCCTCACGGGGGCGCGAATGAACGTGTGCTAGGGATGCCAAAATGGTGTGCAATGGGCTGGAAAAATACCTCGTAATGTGGTGTTTCCGTGTGTGAAATTTGGGTTCAAACGGGGTTCAGTTTGGGTCCCAAACGGATGAGTTTCAAGGGGTTAAAGGAGGGGTAAATTTTGCGTTTGGGGGGTCCTAATGGTGGTGTGAATGGACTTTAAGTCCAACCGAGGGGTTGAAACCAAGTTGATCTAGTTAGACTAACTAACCTAGATCCTCCCAGTTATTGTAACTGGGAGGTTTAACTAACTGTAGTTAGTTACTAACTGAAGAGTTAGTCTAACCTAATTGAGGGTAATCTTAACCGAACCTAGTCTAACTAACCGAGGGTTAACTAAACTAACCTAACTTCAATTACTACTAACCTAACCTACGTGAAATAATCTAACCGACGTTAACTAACTAATCTAGTTATCCTAACCGAACTAACCTAGACTAACTGTAGTTAAGACTAACCGAGCTAAGGTTACAGCTAACCCTAGGGTTAGTTTAGGTTAGCCTTTTTAAAAAAATAAAATAAAACGGGGGGTTGGTGGACTTCGCGACGGCGGCACCGGGGGGGCGCTAAGAGGGGGTTCGGGGGAGAGGGGCGGCATGGGGGAGGGGGTGCGGCGGCCGGGGCGCGAGTGAGGGGGTGGAGGGGAGAGGGGGGCTTTGCGACGGGGGAGGGCGGGGGGTGGCGGGGGTGGGGGTTGTGAGCGGGGGCGGGGCGGGGAATGGTGCGGGTGAGGGGGTGGAGGGGAGAGGGGGGCTGTGAGCGGGGGCGGGGCGGGGAATGGCGCGGGGCGAGGGCGAGGGGTTAGAGAGAGGGGGCGGGGTGGCGCTATGTGCGCCGCCGCGGGGTGGTGAGCGGGGGCAGGGCGGGGAATGGCGCGGGGGAGGGGGTGGAGGGGAGAGGGGGGCTGTGAGTGGGGGTGGGGTGGGGAATGCCGCGGGGCGAGGGGTTGGGCGCACGGGCGCCGCCACTGGCGGCGGCTTGGCCGCTGGCGGGGCGGGGCGGGGGAGTGGGGCGGCCGAGGGGTGGTGGGGGACGGAGAGCGGGGCGGGGTGGGGCATGGGCGGGGTGGGCGGGGGCGGCGGTGGGGTGGGCGAGGGCGGGGGTTGGGCGGTGCGCGGGGGCGACGGCGCTGCGGAGTGCCACCGCGGGAGGGGTGGCGGGTGGGGTTAGAGAGGGGTGGGGGGTGCGCAGGGGTAGTGGCTCTGCGGAGCGCCGCCGCGGGAGGGAGGGGTGGGGTGGGGTGGGGTTGATAGGGGTAAGGGGGAGGGGGAGAGAGAGGGGGGGGTGGGGGGGAGGGGGTGGGAGAGAGAGAGAGGGGGGGGAAAAGGGTTGGGGTTAAGGGGGAGAGAGAGAGAGGGGGTGGGGGAGAGAATGAGGGGGAGAGAGAAGAGAGGGGGGGGAAGAGAGGAGAGAGAGAGAGGGAAAAAAGAGGAGAGAGAAAAGAGAGAGAGAGGGGGGAAGGGGGAGAGAGGAGAGAGAAAGGAGTGAGAGGGGGAGGGGGAGAAAATGAGAGAGAGAGAGTAAGGGAGGGGGAGGGAAAGAGAGAGATAGAGAGAGAAAGGGGGAGGGATAGAGAGAGAAAGAAGGAGAGAGAGTGAAAGGGAGGTGGTGGGGGTGGTGGAGGTGGGAGGGGGAGGGGGAAGGGGGGAGGGGGAGGTGGAGAGGGGAGGTGGAGATGGAGGGGGAGGGGGAAGGGGGAGGTGGAAATGGAGGGGGGAGGGGGAAGGGGGAGGTGGAGATGGAGGGGGGAGGGGGAGGGGGAGGGGGGGATGAAGGGGGAGGGGGAGGGGGGTGGTGGAAGGGGGGAGGGGGAGGGGGAGGGGGGAGGTGGTGGTGGAGATGGAGGGGGGAGGGGGAGGTGGAGATGGAGGGGGGAGGGGGAGGTGGAGATGGAGGGGGAGGGGGGAGGTGGTGGTGGAGATGAAGGGCGAGGGGGGAGGTGGTGGTGGAGATGGAGGGGGAGGGGGGAGGGGGAGGTGAAAATGGAGGGGGAGGGGGAGGGGGGAGGGGGAGGTGGTGGTGGAAGGGGAGGGGGGAGGGGGAGGTGGAGATGAAGGGGGAGGGGGGAGGTGGTGGTGGAGATGGAGATGGAGGGGGAGGGGGGAGGTGTAAAAAAGAGCAAAAAACCTGAAAGACGGAAATCGAAAAGGAGGGAGAAGTGGTCACCTCAACGCTCTCCAAGTCTTTCTCGATGTAACGGGATTGTTGCGGAACAATGGACGGTGGGTGGAAGGCTAGGTCATCGCTGCGAGAAGGGCTCGATGTCACTTACAATGCGAGGATAGGAGTAAGGGGGTGGTCGATGGAGAGGGAGGAGTGTCTTGCGTGGTGCTCGGAATGAAGAAGAGAATGGAGGCAAAAAGTGAAAGATGAAGAATGAGGGGGTGGAGTAGGTTTTTATAGGATTTGATTTTAGGTTTAGGGTTTATGTTTAGGGTTTAACCCTAAACTCTTCCCGAGCCATAACTCTTTATGGAGAGCTCGGTTTGCTTTCTGTAAAAAGGTAAAATGATCGAAATTGCAAGCTCTATGCATCCGTGTCCACTACCTAGCCTGATTGTATATCATGTGGCTTCTATTTAAGAAATTAAGAAAATTTCTTAAGGTAGTAACCCAAGGTTGATGCTTGGGGTTGATATGTTTGGCTAGAATTGGCAAAAAAAATTTACTCTCCTTGCCCTTGAGTGTTATGTTCGTGAAAGTTCAAAGTAGTGTCTTGTTTTACACATACCTACGTATGTTTACTCACTACTTGAGATGCTAGTCTCCCCGGCAACGGTGCCAAATGTTGGCTCTTTCCTACTGCTTTCGTAGGAAGAGCTGGGTATTCTATGTTTGCAGGGTTCCGAGGCTTTTTGTCACCTACAGATATATTGGGATTGTCGGTTGTAGTATATGTGTAGCTTAGGACCTCGAGTCGTGTTCCGGTGAGAGACATAGGCTTAAGTGTGGTAAGCAAATAAAGTGCAAGCATGTGTAAAAGGCACGTAAACCATCTTTGTTGAGGTAATGAAGGCTTTCGCCTTCATTGGGGGTTGTAGGGTTTAGGAGGAGTTTAAGGGTTCAGAAGGAGGTTCCAGGGTTTAGAAAGAGTTCCAGGGTTTAGGAGGAGTTCCAGGGTTCAGAAGGAGGTTCCAGGGTTCAGAAAGAGTTCCAGGGTTCAGAAGGAGGTTCCAGGTTTTAGAAAGAGTTCCAGGGTTTAGAAGGAGGTTCCAAGGTTTAGAAGGAGTCCAGGGTTAGAAGGAGGATCCAAGGTTCAGAGTAGAGTACATGGTGGAGAACTCGTCTCCCTCGTAGATCATGGAGTTTAAGGGTTTAGGAAAGCATAGGAGTGGGAGAGGAAGAAGGTGTAAGAGCATGGGTGAAAGAAGAGAGAGGAGGAAGGAGGAGGAGGGAAGAGGAGGAGGGAGGGGGAGGAGAGAGGAGGAGGAGGAGGAGGAGGAGGAGGAGGAGGAGGAGGAGGGAGGAGGAGGAGAAGGAGAAAGGAGGAGGAGGGAGGAGGAGAGGGAGAGGGTGGGTTGTAGGGTTGGAGGAGAGGGGAGAAGGGTTGCAAGGTTAGGACATGCTTTTGGACGTGCAGTGCAAGGAAGCATGGACACTTGAGACAAATGCTTGGAATACCAAAGTAGACTCAAGACAATGCCCCAAAGAGTGTGGGCTTCATTCCATTATGGGGTATTTATACAAGTTGGAGAGCTTCTCTCTCTGCATGTAACACAAAGTCGTATCACAAAGTTGTAACACAAAGTTGTAACACAAAGTTGTAACACAAAGTTGTTACACAAAGTTGTTACACAAAGTTGAACTACACAAAGTTGTAACACAAAGTTGTAACACATTCTCTCTCTACATCTAGAAGTTGTAACACAAAGTTGTTACACAAATTCGTAACACAAAGTTGTGTCTAGAAGTTGTAACACAAAGTTGTTACACAAAGTCGTAACACAAAGTTGTATCACAAAGTTGTAACACCTTCTCTTTCTTCATAAGTTCATGTTGGCACAGAGTCAACAATCATTAAAACAATGAAGATGCATCTATTTTATAGCGTATATTGCCACAAATAATTACTTAATTACGTCAAGAGGAAGAAACTTACATGCACCATACATCCAGATGATAACTCTCACTTGCGCTCATTTATTGTCTCTCCATCGCATTCGGCTTTACGTAGAGCCAGTTGTAGCCAACCAAGTGACATGTGAGTGGGGAGAAGAGCTAGATCCCGTGGATATGGTTGCGATCGCCTGTACATTACTATGAATCTCATCCTTGCATTTATTCTTTCTGCTTTGGCCACTTCATATCTCTCAATCCACTTTTGCATCTCAGGGCTGTTGAGGATACAAAACTTATTGAATTTCTCCATTTGCTCTTCGCTCATCTTTCTTTCAATCCCTTTTCCTTGGGGAACCTCGCCAACGATGCGATCATCATCCTTGTTATGCCAAGCTTGTGGCATATCGGGATCTGTGGATGCAAGAAGCTCTGTGATATATACTAATGACTCTTGTACAAGCCATCCCTCTGCCATGCTTGCTTCTGGTCTTGCTCTTTGTCTTAGGAATCCCTTCAAAGTTTTCATAAACCGCTCGAGAAAAAACATCCATCGACTATGAACGGTACCTGCAATAGCCACCTCATCAACTATGTGCACAAGCAAGTGGACTTGAGTTGTCATAATGCTTGAGGGAAAGTGCTTCTCAAGCAAGCATACGACTTCGATGGATTCCACCCTAGCCTTCTCGATGCTCGATATGGAGATCTCTTTTTGAGATATCCACCTATTTCACATGTCCATGTAAGATATTTCCATAATCAGTCTACAGATTAATCAGCTTAAATTGAAGAAAATGCAATCAATGCGATTTGATAGTAAGCATACCTCACAATACGAGAGATCTTGAATATAGCATTTCTAACATCTTCTTGTAAGCACCCTTTAATTGTAATTAGGAGGATGAACTATCAAAGCAACAAAGAAGTCATGTTAACAATATAACATAATCATAATTACGCTAACGCATCACGATTATCGGTACACTAATTCTACTTAGAATACCTGTAAGACCTTGTGCCAATCATGGGACTTGAGCCCACTAAGCTTATTGTCCTTTGAAAATGCTCCTTTCAAGCAACGCATGTACCCTGTTGGTGTTTGAAAAGAGGCAATGTCCGCCTGCCTCCTCCCTCGTAGAGAGGATCCACGTTGCTTTCGGGAGGACAACTTTTCCCGAAGCATGCACTTGGGGCCACAAACGAGACATCCTATTCATAGCACGCAAGTCTTCTCGCACTCCTCTCGAGTCTTTGGAACCAACCAAGTGTGCCCAAATAGTTAGCCATGGTGGGATATTGTAATTCACCATGACTATGGGCCATGTCGACCAAGATGTCGAGCGTAACTCGAAAGGATTCACGCCGTCCATGGCGAGCCCAAGATGTAAGTTGCGTGGCTCCCTCGTGAACTCCGGCCACTGATTGTCTATGTGCTTCCGAGCTACACAATCTGCTGGAATCCTCAATGTGTCATCAGTGGACCGATGAGATGCATGCCATGTCATCAACTCCGCTATGGATTTGCATCGGCACATGTGTTGTATTCTTGCAATGATGGAAAAGTGTCTCAAGACCTTTACTGGTATTTGCTCACCCTGCAAGTCATCTAAATATCGTTGTTCCCCACCGTTGTTAGCATATTTTTCGCTTCATCTCTTGATGCGGGCATGGTATTTGGTGTAGGCAACATCTTTTGGAGCAACCTAGCACAATTCAAACATACATAGGCTTCAAATAATGATGATTTGGTACACTAATCCATACATGATGATTCTCAAAACAAACAATATCCAAATAATGAGTCAAATTAATGCAAGAGCTAACCTCATTTAAGGCCGAGACACTTGTATTCGACCACCCATACTTTACTTGCAGATTCAAGATTGAGAGACAAGCACGTAGTTTAGACATCCTAGCACCCTCGTACAATTGTGTTGATTGCAACTCTCGCATTTTGACCTCAGATTTTGACATCACGTGTACATGGGATGTAGTGCCCCTAAAAATAGAATCCATCATGTCGACCATACCCTCGTCATCATCCGAGAGACTATAGTCTTGCTCAAAGTGTGAAGGTATATGCGTACCCTCGTCAGCCTCCTCATCCTGTTTTAAGATTTCATGTAAATATAAGATCTTGTATTTCCTAGTATCCAATATTAACCGTAAACTTAAATAGCTTTGACTTACCAATAATCCATCAACACGTGCAACACCAACGGTGGGTACTGGTTCGGGCTCCTCCCCATACATCCGCAAGTGGCGCATGATAATACAACTTTGATGTTGTACTTCTCGCTTGCAATGAGTGCAATGATAGTATAACCTCTCCGTAAGCCACTTTGTGCTCTCGGGCGTTGGCGCATCATCGGACAAGCTTCCACTCGTCCCTTTCATCTACACTTATAAAATCACAACATAAGTTGCAAGAAAATATATTAACAGTTATAAAATAGCATCTATGAGCTTCTTTTTTAACTTAGAACATAAAGTGTCTTAAAGCGTCGCTACATAGTGACGTTTTGCTCTGTTCCATCGCCATATAGCGACGTTTTTAATTAAAAGCGTCGCTATATAGCGATGAAAAGACGTCGCTATATAGCAATGCTGTGGGTTAAAGTCGAAACCCGACACGATGCGCAACGCTTTCTTTAGCACTCTCTAATCTCTATTGTAAGCAAGGCAATCTCTCCTCCCACCTATTTTCGACGACCTCCCACCTATTTCCGATGACCTCCCACTCTATTCTCCACTCCTCAACCTTCTCCTAGCTCTTGTGCTCCCTCTCCACCCTTCTCCCTCTTTGGTTTCTTGAAAGGAAGTTTTTCAAGAGGTGAGTCTCTTTCAACAATGTAGGTAGGTTTTTTGTTAGATTTTGTTTTGTGAGTGCTTCTCCTTGTATTGCTAAACCTGTAAACTAGTTTTCATGCTTGATTTCAAAGGATTGAAACAAAAAACGAGATTTCAAGAAAGAAAGAAGACTCACCTCTTCTAGTCTTTTTTGTATTTCTCTTCCTTCTTTTTCTCCTTGTCTCCTCAATCCAATCTTTTTAAGAAGTGCTTTTGTAATCTCCTCCTTCCTCTAACATCTTATTTGAAAAATGGTATGTTTCCGCTCTTTTCTAGGGCCAATCCACAAGACCGAGCAGGATGTACTATTCCAAGTAAGTGCTTCCTCTTTTTTCCATTTGTTATTTTTGTTATTTGCATTGGCCTGTAGCTAGCGCCTTAAGTGCTAGCTGTAGTGATGGGCATAGGAACCCTCTCTTCCCCTCTCTTTCCTCTTCTTTCCCTCTTCTCTCCTCTTCTTTCCCTCCTTTCCTTCTTCTCTCCTTCAATCTTTCAATCTCTTTCCCCCTCTTTTTCCCTCTTTCCTTTCCCTCTTCTTCTCTCTTTCCCTCTTTTTCCCTCTTTCCTTTCCCTCTTCTTCTCTCTTTCCCCCTTCTCTTATGCTCATGCATAAGCATAAGCATGAGCATATGTCTCCTCTTATGCGGAGTCTTATGCATAAGCATAAGAGAAGGAGACATATGCTCATGCTTATGCTTATGCATGAGCATAAGAGAAGTAGACATATGCTCATGCATAAGCATGAGCATATGTCTCTTTTTCCCTCTTTACTTTTCCTCTTCTTCTCTCTTTCTTTCCCTCTTTCCCCCTTTCCCCTTTTCCAATCTCTCTTTTCTTTCCCTCTTCTTCTCTCTTCTCCTCTTTTCCCCCCTCTTTTCTGTCTTTCGTGCTCATGTTCTTATGCTCATGCATAAGCATAAGCATGAGCATATGTCTCCTTCTCTTATGCTTATGCTTATGCTTATGCATAAGACTCCTCTTATGCATAAGCATAAGCATGAGCATAAGAGAAGGAGACATATGCTCATGCTTATACTTAAGCATGAGCATAAGAGAAGTAGACATATGCTCATGCATAAGCATGAGCATATGTCTCTTTTTCCCTCTTTACTTTCCCTCTTCTTCTCTCTTTCTTTCCCTCTTCTTTCCCTCTTTCCCCCTTTCCCCTTTTCCAATCTCTCTTTCCTTTCCCTCTTCTTCTCTCTTCTCCTCTTTTCCCCCCTCTTTTCCCTCTTTCATGCTCATGTTCTTATGCTCATGCATAAGCATAAGCATGAGCATATGTCTCCGTCTCTTATGCTTATGCATAAGCATAAGCATGAGCATAAGAGAAGGAGACATATGCTCATGCTTATGCTTAAGCATGAGCATAAGAGAAGTAGACATATGCTCATGCATAAGCATGAGCATATGTCTCCTTCTCTTATGCTCATGCTTATGCTTATGCATAAGCATAAGAGACGGAGACCCTTATGCTTAAGCATGAGCATAAGAGAAGTAGACATATGCTCATGCATAAGCATGAGCATATGTCTCTTTTTCCCTCTTTCCCATTTTCCCTTCTCTTCCCCATCTTCTTCTCTCTTTCCCCTCTTCTTTCCCTTCTTCTCCTTCTCCTTCTCCTTCCCTCTTTCAATCTCTTTCCCCCTCTTCTTCTCTCTTTCCCTCTTCTTCTCTCTTTCTTTCCCTCTTTCCCCTTTTCCAATATCTCTTTCCTTTCCCTCTTCTTCTCTCTTCTCCTCTTTTCCCCCCTCTTTTCCCTCTTTCATGCTCATGCTCTTATGCTCATGCATAAGCATAAGCATGAGCATATGTCTCCTTCTCTTATGCTTATGCCTTTGCTCATGCATAAGCATAAGCATATGCTTATGCCTATGCTTATGCATGAGCATAAGAGAAGGAGACATATGCTCATGCTTATGCTTATGCATGAGCATAAGAGAAAGAGACATAAGCATGAGCATATGTCTCTTTTTTCCTCTTTCCTTTCCCTCTTCTTTCCCTCCTTTCCTTCTCCTTCTCCTTCTCCTTCCCTCTTTCAATCTCTTTCCCCCTCCTCTTCTCTCTTTCCCTCCTTCTCTCTTTCTTTCCCTCTTTCCCCTTTTCCAATCTCTCTTTCCTTTCCCTCTTCTTCTCTCTTCTCCTCTTTCCCCCCCTCTTTTCCCTCCTCTTTTCCCTCCTCTTTTCCTCCTCTTCTCCTCTTTTAATTCCCTCCTCTTCTCCTCTTTTCCCTCCTCTTTTCCTCTTCTTCCTCTTTTCTTCTTCCTCTTCTTTCCCTCTTCTTCCTCTTCTTTCCCTCTTTCCTTTCCCTCTTCTTCCTCTTCTCCTCCACTTTCTCTTTTCCCTCCTCTCCTCTTCTTTCCCTCTTCTTTCCCTCTTCTTCTCTCTTCTTTCCTTCTTTCCTTTCCCTCTTCTTCTCTCTTTCCCCTCTTCCAATCTCTTTTCCTTTCCCTCTTCTTCCTCTTTTCCTTTGCCTATGCCTATGCCTATGCCTATGCTTATGTTTGTTTTTTGTTTTTTGTTTTTGTGTTTGTGTCTATGTTAGACATGGGATCACGTCGCACGTCCGATGAGTACGGACAGCCTCGTAGGAGGAGACATCACGATCTATATGCTCCAGAGGAATTTGATTCCTGTTAGGCGACACCTGAGGGGACTACCCCTAGTCCGACTCCTCTCGGACCTAGCACTGCGACTACCCCTGGTCCGACTCCTCTTGGATGTAGCACTGCGACTACCCCTCAGGGAACTCCTTTGCTAGCCGCGCATGGCTTTGTTGGGAGTCCCGACGAGTTTGTAGCACAGATGAGCGATGAGGAGGCAACGCGATTCTTCTTCTGCTATCTCAGAGGACCTCAGCAATTCCCTCCCCTACACCGATGGCTAGACGTACTGTCGAGCCATCGCCTCGTGCCCCTTCGATCGAGGGGTCATCACCTGCGCGTGCCTCTTGTAAGGGAAGGAAGAGTAGGAGGGGCATATTATGTTGTGCTGACTCGAAAGATGTAGATGAGTTAGCACACTCACATCCCTACAGGTCTCCACTTGGTCTGGAGACACAGTATCAGTCAGGTCCCTTGCCCTCTCCTACTCCCACTACTATTTCTCGCTCTAGAAGCGCTCGCACAGCTTCCACTCCTTATGACTCTGCTACCATCAGTCCTCCTTACTCATCAGAGGATTTCTCCTATCAAATCACGGCTGTCGGAGAGATAATAGAAGATAGAAAGGGAAAAGCAGTGATGGCCACCATGAGGCGGTTGATGAGCCATCACTTCAAGAGCAGCATTGCTACCGATTGGCGGTATCAAGATGACCAAAAGAAGCAGGCGGTCATCGATGAATTGAAACAAAAATACCCTAACCCATGAAATTGGGAGTTTAATGAGAATTATATGCGAGAGCGCATGGGTTTGGTCTTGAAGCATCGTAGATCAACCTTGCATACTTCCATCACAAAGGGGTTGGCTAAACCTAGCTGGGCAGACAAAGCTGATTGGAAGATCTTTAAGAAGTAGAATAGGGACCATCCCAAAATGTTCGAGGGTCAGAGGAGGGCTGCGAAGAGATGGCTGGACCTTCCCTCTTTCTCTCATGGAAACACATTGCAACAATTCGAAGGCTGCTTGAGTGACACTTGCGGATGGCTCTGCCTTCCAATTTCTCTCACAAGGAGTAGCTTGGAGTGGAGGCTCCATCAGCATCTCTTCAACATCCCTATGACACATGAGTCACCATCAAGACCTACACATCTTATAATGCTCGGATCTCCATAAAGAAGTGACCTTGGGTGGTACTTTTACAAATGACACACTAGAACTCCTCATCTTCTCATATTTCCATTCTCTCTTTCTCTTGTTCTAGTCGCATAGCACCCTCTTGCATTTCTGCTTCGCCATGGTGAGCCTCCCCCCTTGCCTTGCATTCCTAGCTCTTTGTCTCCCAAGACACATATCCTTTGCTCTTTTTAGGTTTGATGAATTCATACTAAAATCTACAGGTGTTCTTCAGCCCTTCATCCTTCAATGTGTTTATAAGAGATCCCAGTGAAGTCAATTAGTGCCTACTTCAAAGAACACATCACAACGTCTGGCATTTGTCAGTTTCTTGGGGTTGGCAGATCGCTGCTTCATTTGTAATTCCTTCTTCATCCAGACATGAGTTTTGTTGATGATGAGGATGTGGTTGTCCTAATTGGATGAGTCTAGAATCTCTTTTGCTAGCTCCTCATCAAAGGCGTCTTTCCATGGTAGTTGAGCAAATTTCAAGAGTTGGTCCGATGCTAGAATGCCAGTAATGACATCTAGATATGCAGAAAAAGGGATGTGGGGGAAGCTATAGGGGAAGAATAGATTGGCACCACCCCGTTCACTCCTCACTCCGGTACACATCGCTCTAGCTCCACTACTCCCACTTTGTGCTCTAGCTCCACAACTCCCACCACTGTGCATCCTTTGGACCATCCTTTTTCGGAGGCCCTCTACTACCTCATGAATGACCTTCATGAAATTGTAGAGGATCCACAATTGTTGAAGGTCATGAATTACATGAGTTTGATGATCACGCACTTTGCCAAGGATATCTTAAAACTTTGGTGTGACCAAGATTGCCATGCCAAGAGAGCCATCTTGGAAGCCCTAAGGCAAGAATTTCCCAACCCTCTTGAGTACGATTTTGAGTAGAATTACATGCTAAGGTGCATGGGAACACTCCTAAGGCATCATAGATGTGAGTTGAGAGATGCTATTAGGGAGGGTAGGAACAAGCTAGGGTGGTCAGATGCAAAAGATTGGAAGAAAGTGCAAGAGTTGAAGGACAATATACTAAGTGGGTGACTCAATGGAGGGTGGCAAGGAGACGCTTGGAGACCATAGGTGCTTCACACCTTGAGAGCGGTGGCATGCTCACCAAGTATGCATGGGTGATAAGTATATATTTATCTTCTACTACATATCTAATATGCTTGATCATTCAAATGTTTTGTCATTCATATCTAACTCCTTGAATTTGGATCCATTGGAATCTGTGATTGGTAGGCCTCCAACTGATAATGAGTATAGAAGGGCGTTCAGGATTGGAGCAAGCATTGGTTTAGGGAGTTGTAAGAAGCATGATATGCAATCACAATTGGTAGAAGCTGGCAGAGCATCATGTGAGTATACTCAAATTCTCATCGTTATCATTTGAGTATCATTGTTGTCTTACAATCAATGCTCTTAGCTTATTTTTGAACTTGTTTCATTCTTTGAAAGGCAACTTCGACCCATCCAGAGATCTAGAATTGTAGACTAGATCTCAACCACAAAAGCAAAGGCTTGCAGGCCTAGAGACGGTCAAGGGAGTAGGCCTATGTAGAGCACCCAAAAACAAGGAGGGCGAGGAGGATGAGGAGAGTTCGGAGAAGGACTAGTAGTAGGATAGGACATTTTTTCATTTTGTATTTGGCACTTTTTGCGAGTCTGTAGCTCAATACTTTGGCAGATTTGCCATTCTGAACTTTGGCATTTTTGACATTTTTTAGCGCAAATCATTTTGTAGCCCTCTTTTGTAACGTTGTAACATGATTTTAATGTATTATCTCCTTTTTAACATGTTATACTACCAATCTAACAATTTTTAAAATTTTTACGAGGTAGAATGGGGCTAAAACAAGCCCCATCTTGCCCCATAATTTATTATTTTGTAAAAGAATCAGTATATATCGATGGTAAGTGTTGGTATATACCAATGCTGATACTGATGCTAACATCGACACTTGAAAGACTCCATTATAAACACCCAAGACGACATGTATACCGATTCATCTGTTGCGACGTGCACATCGACAAACATTTTGACACTTTTGAGTGCTTTAAAAAAAATCATTTGTATTTAGCATCGGTATCCATGTCAAAAAGTGGCCCATATCTTGTATGATCACTGATTTAAACTTATATTTTTTGTTATGAAATCATTTTCTTTATTCAAATTAATTATTTTGGACTTGGTTTTTCATTTATTTTCATTTCACTTTTAATTGTACCTCTTTGGTTTATCATTTCTTTATCACCTTATTCAAATGTTGAGATGCTCTGTTGTGCATCACTCAATGGTGTAGAATAACCCCATTGATTGAATTTTACTTAAGGGTGTGGACTACCACACCCTTAGGATTTTTTCACTAGTTAAGAGGTTAAGGTTTTTAATAATAGGTGTGGACTACCCACATGTTTCCTAGTTTCATAACACAAAGACAAGTCCTATTTTCTACATAAAACTAATACTCATTGCATTTGACATGGTATTTTTAGTCTCTTTAGAAAACCATAGGCTTTAGAATCTAGATGGATGTTTATTCCTTAGGTAAAGTAATAACAAGACAGGGAAAATAGGCATTATCTGTCTATCAAAAATGAAACTATGATGTTCTAACACCTAGTTTTGTTTGGATGGTGTCAAGCAAGTGATTCTTGACCGTGCACCTTAGACGACATGTGGATTCTACTGCTTTGATTATAGAATTACTATGAACTATGTTAAGAGGATACAATAGAATCTTTTGATGGAATTTATAGGTCTTTATACTTTGGTCTTGTGTGCCAATTTATTAAAGGATTTTTTTCTACTCTCTCTCTCTCTCTCTCTCCCTCCACACACACACACACACACACACACACACATGCACCTATGCATGCACGTACACACGTACGCATGCGTGTGCATGCACGCACGCACGCACACACACACACACACACACACACACACACACACACACACACACACACACACACATTCTTCACTTTAAACATATTTTGTCTGACCCTGCAAACCTTAGCTCTACCCTCACCAAATTTACCCCTTAATATCCTTCCCCTCTCTTTAATATTTTCCTTCTCTCCATTTCTCCTCTGTGTGTGTGTGTGTGTGTGTGTGTGTGTGTGTGTGTCTTTGCCTGCCCCCCTTATCTAATCCCTAGCTACTCTCTAATTACCCATTTTTCAATCCCTAAATTTACTTCTAATAACTATGCTCCCCCCCTCCCTCTAACTACTCTCTTTCCCCCCCTAACTATTCTCTCTACCCCCCCCCCCACTATGCTCTCTAACCTTGGTGGACTCCCAAACTTCCCCCATTGCTTCCATTTGCTTGCTCCTTGAGCCCCCCGGTTGCCTCGACTCCCTCCTTCTTTCCCCAACTGATTGATCACAGTTCCATCCCGCCTTGGTCTGCCTAACTAGGTATTTAAACCCCCCTCCCTACCTCTATCACTTGATAGATCTGCCTCCTATCACCCTCTAGCTTTGCCTCTATCACCTGCCAGCTCAGAGCTATATCTTGGTGGTAATCTCCAACTACCACCCCTACTTCCTCTGCTGCTAGAGTTGATCACAACTCTCTTGCCCGAGCTTAATGACTACCATCTTCACTAAGATTACCTTTTCTTGCCTATTCTAAGATGCCTCTACTAAGCCACTCTCTACCCAGAGCCATCTATTGGTACCTCAAGCACATTTCAAAGGCTGACCTCGGTTGCCCAAAACACTCACTGTGTGAACTCTTTGAGCTTGTTGATGGCTCTAGATTCTACACTCCCCTACCTGGATATCTACCTCCCACTCCAATCTACTGCCATATACTACTTGCAGTGCTTTTCCCCTCCTTGTTTTTCCAAGTTCAAGGACTCCCAAGCATGTAACCTCTCAATTTTACCTTTTGCGGCTTCTCAATCCCACTACATTTCCCATTAGCCTTAATATCACTAATGTTTCCTTGATATTATTAATAATGATTCCCCCCTCATTAGGCTTAATATTACTATTACTCCTTACTACTCTTTTAACTAGTGAACTCTCTTCACTTACTAACCTTTTTACGAATCTAACCCTGCACTTCCTATGTAATCTTCTAACTTCCTATCTATTCTTCTAGCCCTCATTTGTTCTTGTTTATTTAACATCTAGGTCATCAACCCCTCTAAATATTTCTAACTTTCTTTATCTCCAAAGATATATTACTTATGTTAAAGTTCTACCCTGCCCATCTTCCATGTCTTACTAGTTTAAGTTGAAAACTTACTTGACTTCCTTAGCTGATTTGTCAAAATTTTAACCTCTTTTTCATATACTAACCCATTGCTAATTTTTTTGGGACTAGCATTACCCTCTTGATCCCTCTATATCTTCCCTCCCTATTAAAGTAAAATTGTTTAACTTTGCTTCTTAACTTTGCATCACTTCATACAATACCCTTTCCTTAAGCACATGACAAGGACACACTCATTCCAATCTTTCTCACAATCATAGTTTTAAACTTAAGCTTTGTAAGTTTGTAGTAAAATGGTTATTTTAATTGTGATCTCGATAAAAATGGAGAGCTGTTTATGACACCTGTCTTCCCAACTAAGGTCTAAGTGGGTTCTCAACATGTTTTTTTTGTTGGATGGTGGTGGCAGGTATGTGGATTCCCCTCCTCAGTAAAAAGTGATGCTTGCTAAAATGCACTTCGATGTGCTCTGTGCACAAACATCATCTTCCACCTAGACCTCACAGCTCCACTCCCTCCTCATGCTCTCCAAACAATCCTCCACCATAATCCCAATCACTGCCACCCCATCTTAGCCATGTCATATTTTTCCTTAGGTCTCAAACCTTCTAGTCTCTCTCTTCTCTACCCCTGAGACCTCCTAGTCGCTCATCCCATTCTGCTGAATTTCCAAGCTTGTTGCCGCATCATCACGGAGTCCACTAATTATCCAATGGATGATGATGTGTTGCAAATTGCAAACTCAGCCTATGGGTTTGCACCCCCAAAAGTCTACAAGCAGACATTGATTGGATGCAAACCTATGGCCGAGCCTCCCTAATCCAATCTCAAGGGCATCTTGCGGCATTCCAGTCCACCACTTACAATCCCCTCAGCACAATAATCCTCTTCAATAGGGTGCTACAAGAATCCAAGACTCACTGGAGTCCTTGGTGAGCAATTTTGAAACTATAGATGTAGCATATGCCGAGGAACCTGTCGAGGAGGAAGGCCAAGAAGCCATCGCCATATTTAATTCTACCACCCTACCTGCCCAAATCCCATCACTACCTCCTCTAGATCCTGTCCAACCCACCCAACAAGCCACCCAAACTCCCCTCCCTTGGATAATACCGCCCGAGTATTCTTCCAATGCCTCTAACACCACCACCACATAGCATGGGACCTCCTCATCCATCTCTTGTATAGCTCAAATCAACCGTACTGATGAAGCTTTCAACACGTTGCTCAAAGCAGCCAATTTTGTCTAGGCAGACGATGAGACAATGCCAACAGGCACAATAGAGCCAAAACCCATGCTCGTTGTAGATGACAAGGCTCCACTAGCTCCTCCTTCCTCCCCACCTAAAAATGTCTAGTGGTGCCTCGACTTGTAGTCATTTCAAGAGCTGCTAGACAGTGCGCTTATGCACCATTGGAAATGCCAACTCAAGGGATCACACCTCCATCTATACGACATCTTAAAGGTGCATCCCCTCACAATTCATCACCCAATCCTTCGACATATGGCAATGCGTGCATCCAAGGCCCAAGAGCCTTTCATGTAAAAAGAGGGAGAGTGCTAAAAGGAATAGGGTTGGCGCTCCCTTCAAAAGGTGGCATGTATAAAACACCAAATGGTTCACTTTGGTCTTCATTGTTGTTTGCACAAGTTTGAATACAAGCTCCCTCTTCCCTTCCAAGAGTGTTTTGGGTGCTCCCTTGTTTCCATTGTAGTGCCTTTGTGTTTGCCACTCCTCCCCCCTTCACTCTCCTCTTCCCTTCTCCTTCTCCCTCTCTTCTCCCCTCGTCTCGATCTCCCCCATCTGGCAAAGTGTGCAGATCCTCTGCTCTTTGTGTATGCCTGTAATTATAGTTATGCATTCTACAAACTTTTGCAAATTGCGCAACTCTTGTTAGAGTCTTGTTAATATTTTAGTAGTGTTACACCTATACGTTGAAACCTTTTTATAATACTGTATTTTTATCTTTCGTGTCTATTACCAAAATTGTTTTCATTTCACTATGAAATGGGGTTTTGTTGAGTCTTCCACATATATGGACACACGCATGCATGCACCCCCCCTCTCTCTACCTCCCTCTCTCTCTCTCTCTCTCTCTCTCTCTCTCTCTCTCAAAGATTTCATCAAATGTTTTATGTGTAGCTAATTGACAATTATATATATCGATGTCTCCCTACAACATATATTTCATTAATTTTGGATGCTGCAAAGTCCAAATTCATTTTCATAAGTACTTTTGGACAAAATTTTATAAAAAGCCCACTATTGAAAAAACAAATAACAACCCAAAAGTAAGCCAAATTTGAGGGTTTTTTAAAGCAAAAATTAATGAAATTTAACATAACACACTACATTGACTGGTGCACGGTCCTAATTCATTTTTTGTATTTAAATTTCTATTAAAAAAATCTACTTTATGAAAATATCTTTTCCAAACCACAAGGTGGCACCACCCTTTTGGAATAAAAAGTTTATTTACTTACACTATCATTTTGTACTAATAATGCAAAAGCTAAGAAACATAATTCCTACATTACTCTATATTGCAAAAATCCTAGTATAATTTTTTAATAAAAAGAATCCTCATTTAAAAGTTTAACTTTTCCTTAGCTTGTTAATAACTTAAATAAACAAAAGTCATTTCAATCTATGGACAAACAATATACATACATACATACATACATATATATATATATTTGGAAAATGCAGGTTTATATTAATATGGAGTCAAATATATATACAATCATCAGAAAAGACCAACAGACTTCCAACTGAAGTTTTGATCATTAACAGTGCCACCTCTAACTATAACAGAAACCTTCCATTCAGCTGCATTCCATTCTGTCATATGCTTTGTCGAAATCTATCTTGAGGAAGCAGATGTCCTTCTTAGTCTCCTCAACTAGTTCAAGTCCTTCCCACAAAGTGAGAATAGCTTCCAAGATATGTCTTCCTTGTATAAATCCATTTTGTTCCTCCCTTATCGAGCATTGTATCTTAGTTTTGAGTCTAATAGCTAGTGCCTTTGCAAAGATCTTGTAGCTGCTGTTCAGCATAGTCAACGGTTGGTAATTCGCACTTTGGTGCAGGCAGATGGTTGGCATTTGAGGCAACCGTGGTAAGTCTACTTCTCATTTAATGTATTGTTATATTTGTTTTACTACATATTACATGCACTTTAGCTAACTCTAACTCTCGTAAATTGGATCCACAGCAAGCTGCGATGGGTCATCTTCCTACAGATGCAGAGACGCGACGTGCATTTCGCATAGGAACAAAGCCGTGGTTTATTGAGCAAGAGGCAATGGGAGTGATGGTCGATTGGGCTAAGGTGGCTGCTTGCACGGTATAAGTCTACTCCTGCTTGTAATCTCACTTTTTAAATTGTTTTATTATTTAAGTTCCAATCTAATTTTCAATTTATATGGTTCACTCTTAGGGTCAAAGCTCAAGCGTCCCATCACCAGAGGCGAGCAATCACCAGGGCCAAGGATCAGATGCACGTGACGAGGATCAGGGAGAAGGCATAGCTCACGAGGACCAAGGATCAGGCCAACAAGATGAGGATGAGGATGAGGACGACGAGGACGATTCGAATGAGTAGTAGTAGTAGTAGTAATAGTAGTAGTAGCAGTTTGCATTTTCTTCGCCATGTATGTCATTTTGTATATCCGCTCGTTTAAGCAATTTTGTATCACCCTTTCAAAAGGGTAATTTTGTAACAAACAATGTTGTATATGTTTGACATCATGTATATGCTTTTGTTGCTTGATCATTTCATTTGAGCGATTTTGTATCACCCTTTTCGCAAGGGAAATTTTGTTATAAAAAACTTTTTTTTGTAATTACAAAAAAAAAAAAAGCATTAGTGGGGCCAAATAGGGCTTGCTATAGTCGTGTTTAGCCCCACTAATGCTCTTTTTTTAGTTTTGTTAATCGTCGCTATATAGCGACGTTTACCAGTGTCGCTATATAGCGACGATTATCAGTGTCGCTATATAGCGACGTTTATCAGCATCGCTATATAGCAACGCTTCTTTTTCGATGCTTTTAACGACTTTAATAACGATGTTTGCGCCCGTTTTTAAAAAAAAAAAATGTAAAAAGCGTCGGTATTTTTGTTGGAAAAGGGCCTATGCCTTGTAGTGAAAATGGGGCTGCCAAAAATGATTTTCACATATTATGAGCATCTAGATACATGCGGCTGACCTATTTGTAGGAGGGGCCCTCATCTAGATTCAGGCTCGATTGAGGACTATCTCATGGCAGAGATTTAACTACCATTCTTACACTATCAAAGCTAGCTCAAGGATATCCCACAGCAAAATGATCAATAGTCAGAAAAAGTGAAGTGAAGCAATGACTACATGACCCAAGATCTTTGCATACATGTCGATAAACTATTGCATCTAATATGTGAGACCGTAGGCAGCAATGGCCACCTTGGGAAAGTCGAAGCGTGGAAAGTTTCTTCCATAGAACGGGTCCAACGGTTATATGCTCCTATATGTTATTACTTTTAATGGTCTTCTGATATATGGCTCTAATATGGTTGGCATGTATTACCAATAATTTTTTGTTTGTATATTAGAAAGGATTATAGTATATCTGTTTGTTTGAATTTGAAAGTACTTATTTGAATCATCAAAATATAGTGTTTTAGCTTCCTTATCTTATTTATAAATGTCATGGCATTTAATTAATTAGGTAAAAGTAAGTGATATTCAACCTTTCTAATTGTTTGTATATATTTACTTATAGATCTGGATATTTATATAATTCATACTTTAATCTAGAAGTAGGATCTTTCACTTCATCATAGTTATATATAATTATATATGGATTTTCACACACACACACACACACATTAATTTTTCTTAATAATTTCTCTCTCTCGCTCTCACACACAAACTCACACACACACACACACACACACACACACTTACCATGTCTTATACATGCATACACTCATGATCCCTACACAAATTACCCTAATATTTCTTCCCCCCCTTCCCCCCCAACACATAGACATGCACACAATTCCATTGTATATAGCGATCCTATTCTACACACACACACACACACACACACACACACACACACACATAGAGTTATGGATAAATTTGACCAAGGTAAAAGGCATAAATATATGTGTGTGCTTGTATGTGTGGCAATAGTATAATAAAATATGGTGTGCATAGGGCCCAGGGTTGAGGTGGCAGGGCATGACCATGTGCCACCCTTCCACGTAAGAGGACCCATAAGGTGTGTTGTACATAATCCATGGTAGTTATGTTATAAAATGTTAAGGTGGCATGGTTCCTCCATGTGCCACCCCTCCACTAGGTGGTCCCATGCCTGCATTTAGTGAGACATGGACGAAGGACCATGGGAGAAGTAATATAAAATAGGTGGAGATGGATATTATATTGGATTATTCCCTCCATGTAGGATAGGCCCATGTGGGGGGGGGGTGTAGATAGTCCAAGAATGCAAGTTAAATAATGGGGAAAGTAGGATGAGGTGACAAGATTCCTTGTGCCAGCCTCCACTTGTCCTCCTAGATGATTGAATGTATTATAAAATTGGGAAGAGACCAGGGGAGTATCTTAGACTTGGGATATGGGGGTTGATATATGTGGAAAAATGAGGCCAAGGGTTGTTGCACACAATTGAGAGTGCGTAACCACCTAGCCCACATGGGAGACTTTTCCACACACACCATGCATGTGGGAGGATGCATTTATTGGGAGAAACCCCCTCGCTTGGCTATAAAAGAAGGGGACTATTCCTTGATGGGACATGCTCATTCTTGTAAAGCCACCTAGCTAGTACTTTGATTTCTTCCCCCCATCCTTCCTTTCAAATAAAGCATGACCCTCCTCCCTTGATGTCTCCATCTGTACATTCCTTCCTCGTCCCATTATGTACATGCTCCTCTTTCCCCTCTCCCTCTCCCCTTGTGCCATAGTCTCCCTCTTTATTCCCACCCCTCTTAATCCCTTTTCCCCACCCATGTTAACGGTTCTCCCCTCACGTTTTCTTTTCCTATATGGCCCTCGAGCATCACCATGCCTAGCATCTAACCTCTTGTCTCAAATTCTTTTTTAGTTAATAGAACTGGTGTGGCTGCTGGGATCGAAATCTCCATGGCTAGTGGCGTAAAATTTGTTTCTCTACTTCTACACCTCTAATCTGCGTGTCTTCTGCTCGTAGTTCTCCATCTCTGCGGCTGTATAAATTCTTAGTTTTTGTGCCTTCCGCCTGCGGTTCTTGCACATCTTCTTTGCGGTGCCATGCGTCTTCTTGTCGACTACGTCTGCAAAATCGATTCTGTGCATCTTCTGTGCAGCGCCACGCAAAATTGCTCCTATGCATCTGCAACAGACCTCGCATCCCCCCTTCTATCTTCTTCTTCTTCTCTTTCTCTTCTCTTCTTCTCTCCTCTCCTCTCTTTTTATTAAGGAGTGGGAATTGAACCCAAGACCTCCCCATTCACAAAAGGAAGACTTACCAATGGGCCAGCAAATAGGAAGTGATGAAAGTGTAATGATATTGCTTATATGGTGAAATCTCATGAATTGTAACTCTCATTACGGCTACCAATTAGCGAGATCTCTTTCTTGATCTTCATGTCGATCTTCAACAACTGATTGTGCAATGCATGGTTCAAGGAGACAACGGGTGGGATGATACACCATGGATGATTCAAGGTCAAGAACTAGTGATACACTGGGAGGAATTTGATTTCAATTCTACTCATTGTGCAGTGATCGAGCTACTTGCTGCATCGGAGGTAATTAAAAGGATGACATTCTTCGAAAGGTGGGATGCTCTCCAAGCTTGGGGGGAGATTTGGTGCATCTGCTTATTAATTCCTGTGGATAAGCTCGTCTTGAATGATTTCTTCTCGATCTCATTACAAAGGTTTCTAGGGCTCGGATATGGTTGGTAATGTTTCGACCAAGGAATTCCTTTGTACCTAATCAACCTTTCGTGCCTCATTTTGAGCTTTAAGTTGTAATTCTTTTTGGTCTAAAGATAAACTATCAACAAAGGATTGCAAGTTTATTTGGTGCTGAACGTCTTGCTCAAGTATTGAATTCTCCCCACCTCTCCTTCTACCTATCTTGGACTACCGAGAAACTTGCGATGTCCGGATTTTAGTCTTGGTGTGATGACATCTTGGCTCCTCTAATTTGATGGCGCATACAAACCTTCGACCAAGGCTGTTGGTGTGGGTGTGAAGCTCACTTCACCAGGGGGTGAGGTATATTAGGGTGTTTTGTACCCACCAAAACTTGTGTGGCTCTCTCTTCTAGCTCTCCCTCTCTCTCACCTTCTTTCATTCTGCTTTCGTTGTTGAGTTCTCTCAACTGGTATCAAGCGGCGCGGGTGTTCTAGCTAAGCTCGGGTGTGAGCCTAGAGCCTGAAGTCTACTGTTGCAGTTCTACGGGAGGAAGGAGAAGCTTTGCTGGGTGACTTTACCTACATCCTAGTGTGCAGAGACCTTGCAGAAACCTTTGAAAAGTTCTCTCAGTGCTTTTGGAGCAAAAAAGACGTTTTTTTATGATTCCCTTGTTCCTTTCACGATGCGACTGAGAATCCGGAATGACCTGCAGAGGCAACCATTGCCTGATTTTGGTGTCCATTGCACTTCGGGAGTTTGAAAACCCCTTAATTCTTGAATTTGGGATCATTTCATTGGATTTTTGAATCATTGTCTCTGCTTCAACGTTTCTCTGCCAGTCTGTTGGAACTCAAGTTTGAAGCAACCATTTGCAGATCTGTCAGTTCCTATGGACTCAGGAGGTCCTAAAACTTCTATATTGCTCAGGGAAGTAGCAAGCTAAGGGTGTCCACTTTTTGTTCACTCCCCAATCCTTAGGAGGTGGAAAAACAAGCTTTTTAGCACACAAAAATGCAAATCTCACCTACTTCCCTATGGATCTAGTCTTTGAAGTCTTCTGACACAACATCACACTTGCTATTGTGCATACAATCGTATAGTCTGATTGAAAATTCGATGCACACACAAAAAATTTCTTTGTGTCACACGGCATGGTTCCAGGGTGGTCACACGTTTGTCATGAACAGAGAGTGTCATATTAAATTCTAAATTTCTCACTCATTTTAGATTAAGTGTTGTTGAAACTTTGTAAGTGGTCTCTTTGCATTATGTAGAGCTTAACTTGATTTATTGGTAATTTTTTGAATGATTTATCTAATTATAAATAATTATTTATAATAAATAAAGTCATAAAATACATGCATTTTAGTAGCACACCACATTTTTTTAGTATTTTGAATAATTAAGAAAATCCAATTCGGTGGAAGGTTAGTAGGCACATAAGGGTGTGTGGTTGAATCATCAAATCCCAAATCCAACGGTTAGATTTAGGAAGATTGAAGTTTAATTTTTACTTTTACTCCTTAGAGGATCAACAAAGAATATTAAAAATAAATCTAGTAATTCTCAAACATAACCAAACATTTCAAAAATGTCAATATTTTTAGTCCTCATCAAGGAGATGTGACATCACTCCTTGCCATGTCACCTTACATTGCCACACGTGCTGCCACATGTGCCACCTCATCATTCCACATCATGAGCCATGTGATCACACAATGCCACCTTGGCATACCTCCTCAACCTTGCCACATCACCAATCCCTCCACCTCAATTTGCCATGTCAATCTACCACCTCATAAATGCCAACTCATCATGCCACATCACCTTTCAATGTCATGGAAGAGACTATATTACCACATCATGACCATGTAGGAAGAGACTATATTACCACATCATGACCATGTATGGTGCCACATCAGCCAGATGTATACACATGACGATGTGCGAGGCATACAATACCTCCATTGAGATATATGACCGAGGACACCTAGGGATACCTCGATCGAGGTTCATACATGCGTAATGCACTGAATACCTCGATCGAGGTATAAGGTCTGATCGAGGTATATGATCGAGGCTCTGGGCATAGCAGACCTCGATCGAGGTATTTGAAGGTACAAAACTTAGCCAATTAGTATCAATCTTAGCACCAAAACTTAGCCAATTAGTTTCAATCTTAGCACCTCTCCACCAATAATAATGAAGAGCAATCTAAGAGCAATCTAGTGGATGAGTTGAGGCTCTCTATAAGACACCACGTTTTGGTTCATTTCACCCATTCTTAGCCATTCTTGCCTCCTCATCACTTTGTCACACCTTCCATCCTACTTTCATTGAGAATGGGTTCTCAAAGCCGTAGAGCTAGTAGACGTGAAAGATGTAGGAACCCCCCCCCCAATCTCATTGACGAGGAGCGCAAGTGGAAGGCTCGTGAGCGCAAGAGAGCCTCTAGAGCTCGAGCTCGTGCTGCCACCACTGATCCACCTCCAGCTCTACCTCTACATCCCACCTCCACCCCCACCCCCACCTCCATTGTCCCCCCATCCTCATCTGCTCCCCTACCTCTAGCCTCTGCCCTTCCCCTAGCCACCTACATTTTGGCCTCCACCTCTACCTCTTCCCCCTCCACCCTCCCCCCTCCCCCTCCCCCTCCCCCTCCCCCCGCTCCGCTTGGTGCCTCCCTTCCCCCGTCCACCCTACCATCTCCCATTGATCCCCTTGCCCCACCTTGCAGGAGCAGTGTTGCTTCACGACGTGACTTGCCGAAGTCCACTATCCGTCGTCGTACTAGCAAGATTGTGCAGTCTTTTTTTTGTGACCTCACGCCAGCTTCGTAGTCTTCTCTTCTCACGTCCCTGATTGATCACCCTGACTTGTAGAGTGTAGGAGGCTTGCTGGTCTTGGTGCACGTAGAGATAGGGTTGTATCTAGCGAGGTACTTAGCACTGTTCGACGTTCCTATGCTTCTATTAAGCATAGGAACTCCAGTGATGCCTTGGCAGCACATCGTGCTATTGTAGCTGCCATTAGTAGACCTCATATGATAGGCCATGTGCGTACCGCTTCACGTCTTCTTCAGATTGCACCGTGCACATTATTGCGAGCAGGCATCATTAGGAGGCAGAGTCTAGAGGATAGTGAGACTGATGCTCTTTGGGCTTCGAGTGGTCGTGCACCTCGCAGCGATCGATTGTTCCTTCATACAACAGTTTTGGGAGGAGCATTGCAGAGCATCCCCGGTGTTCAAGAAGGCATTGCGGAAGAGGGTGTCACGCGGTGTGTACATTGAGCATGGTGCATGTTTTTTGGAGTGTACCCAAACTGAGTTGTACACTCAGTTTGTAGAGGTGCACCCGGAGTTCAAGATTGGGCAGAGGTCATTTGAGCGATGCAGGCCATGGTTTGTGCGATGCTCTCAGGAGCGTGACACATGCTGTTGTCGCTACCATGTGGATTTTGGATTGATGTATGACGTATTCCGTTCCCTTGATGGTCATAGGGGAGTGGTTCCTACTAGCCCTCGTGACTTCATTCATTCCATATTGTGTACACGAGATGGTGATGCTTTATTCCACTCCCTTGATTGTGTGGAAGGCACGTGTACTTTGTGTGGTGACTTTGCTAGAGTGCCACAAGTTGCACTAGATACTTGTGATGTGCAGATGGTTCGTTGGCAGCAGTATGAGTACTGTACCTTGACATTAGATGGTGGTGCACAGTCGAGGAGGTTGCAGCTTGTGGGGAAGGAGACACCACGTGTTGTATTCATTGACAGTTTCGAGGAAGCTGTACCGCTACATACGCCACTCGCACACTGCGAAATGGGAGGATCGTCAGCTTCGTGCATGTTTGAGGACATTTCCTACAGGGGTGGTTGTCTGAGTGGTGGACTTTGCAGAGAATTACACCTTTGCACCATAGCATGAGATCCAATCAGAGTATTATTTCTCCGAACAGGTGATGTGTGATTGAGTATTGATTTTTTCCCTGCCTCATTATATTGAATTATTTCAATAGTCATATTTTTTTTCAATGCCATATTGGAGGTTGCTATATTTGTGCACATTAGCTATCATCATGCACAGGCTCATGTGGATGGCATTGATAGCACCATGGACTCACGCGTCATTGTGCGAGAGTATCACTTCTACATTAGTGATGATCGATCGCATGATGCCCATTTTGTGCAGCATTGCTTCACTTTGCATGATAGTTTCTTGAGGGATCATGGTGTCACATGGCAGCGGCACTGGATCTGGTCAGATGGTTGCGGTGGTCAGTTCAAATCCGCTAGACAGTTTTATTGGTTCTGCAGATGGCACCGTGAGACAGGCATTCCGATTACATGGAGCTACTTCGAGATAGGGCACGGTAAGGGAGAGCACGATGGTGCAGGTGCTTGCGTGAAGCATGCTTTGCATCGATACCAGTTGCGTCACAGTGCCGATCGCTTCAAGGATGCACATGATGTGGTGCGGTGGTGTAGCCAACACTTATCCACTAGTGCTACCTCCTCGTTTCAGTCGCGTGACGATAGGGTGGTGAGCCGGTATTTTTGGCGCGTGGACATTGGTAGTCTTGATCGCGGTCTAGGCCTTTTGATTGTCGTTCTGTGCCTGGCACTCTTGATTTCCATTCCATCAGGAGCGTAGGTGAGTCTCACCCCGCGATCTTTTCTCGACGGTTTGCATGTTTTTGCTCTGCATGCATTGATGATGATTGGGGAGGGTGCTCCATGATACCATGGGCCGATCCATGGGTACGGCGAGTGCTTTCTCCCTTCCAGCCTTGGGAGGAGGTACATGATGATCAGGATGCGAGATTCAGTTCCTCTAGAGATTATGACCAACTTACAGATATTTTGCGTATTGGTGATATCTTCGCGGTTATTGCTTCGGAGGGCAATGAGGAGGGTGTGGATTATTACTTGTTGCGATGCTCTATGCTGAAGAGTGTGCTGAATGAGGATACAGTGGATGGGCATGGGATGCACTTCAATGCTCATAGCATGATCGTAGGTGGCCACTATTTTCAGCAGATACAGAGGTGTGGTCGCTATATTGAGTTCCAAGAGTACATGGCAGATCAGGAGGCATACATGTATTCTCATCTTGTTGTTGGGATCAAGATTACTTTGAGTCGTGTTCGCACTCGCAAGGCGACGTCCACTCCACGATGGCACCTTGCAGTGGCGGATCACGAGAGCATACTTGCAACTATTGGCATGAGAGCTGATCCTGAGGAGTAGCACATTACATATCATATTTTTTGGGATCATCAGTTGATCAGATTGATTTTTATTGGGTATCACTAGTTGATTACACTTTTTTGTATTCGATATGTATAGGCTCATTGTGTGACCGTACCATTGTAATTTTCATGGACTCATATTTTGTATTTCACTATGATGGCTGTATACACGTTCATACACATCATTGTATTAGATTCTATTTTTTACATGATGTCCGATGTCTTCTCAATGGGATTTGTTGTGTTTGTAAAACAAAAAATTGTTTATTAGTAGTAATGTTGTAATTTGTTTTGTGCTTTAGGACATTTTAAAAACGTGACTAAGAAAATTCGCGCACGTACTAACGAAATATGCGTGTGGACTTACTTGTTGGGGATGAAACTTTGCACGACTCTTAGGCCACCCTAGACATACATCCAAGCAAGATTTGGTCTCCAACTTATTTGGTATGCGCCATGTGGAAAGTATAATGCGTACATTTTTACAATCCCTACTAGCACGACTACGTGTGAAAAATGGCGCACGTACTAACCAAATATGCATGTGGACTTATCTGTTGGAGATTAAACTTTGCACGGCTCTTAGGCTACCCTAGACGTACATCCACACAAGATTTGGTCTCCAACTGATTTGGTATGCGCCACGTGGAAGGACAAATGCGTACATTTTTACAATCCCTGCTAGCACGACTAAACCCTAAACCCTAAACCCTGAACCCTAAATCCTAAACCCTATTGGGGACGAAACTTCACACGCCTCTTAGGCTACCCTAGACGTACATCCACGCAAGATTTGGTCTCCAACTGATTTGGTTTGCGCCACGTACAAGCAATCCCTACTAGCATGACTGAACCCTAAACCCTAAACCCTGTTGGGGATGAAACTTCACATGCCTCTTAGGCTACCCTATACGTACATCCATGCAAGATTTGGTCTCCAACTGATTTGGTTTGCGCCACGTGGAAGGACAAATGCGTACATTTTTACAATCCCTACTAGCATGACTAAACCCTGAACCCTAAATCCTAAACCCTCTTGGGGATGAAACTTCACACGCCTCTTAGGCTACCCTAGATGTACATCAATGCAAGATTTGGTCTCCAACTGATTTGGTTTGCGCCACATAGAAGCAATCCCTACTAGCACGACTAAACCCTAAACCCTAAACCCTAAACCCTAAATCCTAAACCCTGTTGGGGACAAAACTTCACACGCCTCTTAGGCTACCCTAGACGTACATCCACGCAAGATTTGGTCTCCAACTGATTTGGTTTGCGCCACGTAGAAGCAATCCCTACTAGCACGACTAAACCCTAAACCCTAAACCCTAAACCCTGAACCCTAAATCCTAAACCCTGTTGGGGACAAAACTTCACACGCCTCTTGGGCTACCCTAGACATACATCCACACAAGATTTGGTCTCCAACTGATTTGGTTTGCGCCACGTAGAAGCAATCCCTACTAGCACGACTAAACCCTAAACCCTAAACCCTAAACCCTAAATCCTAAACCCTGTTGGGGACGAAACTTCACACGCCTCTTAGGCTACCCTAGACGTACATCCACGCAAGATTTGGTCTCCAACTGATCTGGTTTGCGCCACGTGGAAGGTATAATGCATACATTTTTGCAAGCACCTTTTCAATATGTATTAGATGTGTGAATTGAGATATTTGAAATTCAAAATCATACTCTTAATTTTAAATACGCACATGGGGATGAAACTTCGCACGGCTCTTAGGTTTAGTGTAATAATTGCAAGCATTGATATATACGAAATTCAATATGATATTCAAAATGATAAAGTTGGAACTTGAACACTTATTCAATGCTTAATGTTTACAATTACTTCACATGGCATTCTTTTTTAAATACCTTATGTATTAGATGTGTGAATTGAGATATTCGAAATTCAAAATCATACTCCTAATTTTAAATGTTTATGTTACATTTAAACAAACTATAAACTGAGATAAACAAAGTGTGAAGAACATCATGAAAGTACGAAAATGCTCATACATCATAAAAGTGGGAACAATATCATGAAAGTACCAAAATGAATCTGTACATCATCATCATCATGCTGCAGAAGTGCATCCCTATACAAGAAACGTGTGAAGCCTAAACAATCAATCTGAATCCGAATTTGATAGCTCTACATATGATCCTCTAGTGGAACGCTGACGTGGCTCCTGTATGACCCACTGCCCAACCGTCCGCTGTGTGCCCTCAGGCAAAGCCGGCTCAGATGGGCCAGCCTCATCATCTGCATGAGATGGGCCAGCCTCATCCTGATGAAGAGGAGGGCATGTTGCATGCGCCACCGCTGCCATCTCTACCTCTCTCACCTCCTCTATGTACGCGTGTCTCAGCTCCCATAGCCGTGCATCTGCGAATACTCGTGCCTCAAATCCAGTGCGAGTAATCGTCAGACGTTGGTCTCGGCCCCGCCCTAGCTGCTGCTCCACCCACTGCTACAATGATGTCTGCAGCTCTGCCTCTCGCTCAATCCAGCGTGCCTCCTCTGCTCATGCCTCATCACCTGGCATGAAATCACCATACGAAAAGTGTCGTGGAATGCATGCTGCAACCACCGATGTATCAGCACCCTCCTGCATCAGCAACGCTCTCTGTGCCTCCTCCCTGTAGTGCTCTGTCAAGACTACGCGGGCGAATGGATCAACGGCCTGACGATGACCAGGATATAGATCATCCATGCCTAGTCCTCTGTATGTCGCCACATCAATGTCAGCAAAGCATACAGGGCACACTGATCGTGCCACCATGTGGCGGGTCATGCAATGGAGATGTGCAATGTGGCCGCACCCTAGTCCAAACCACCCTACGGTGTCAAACTCCTTGTGGCAAAGGACACAAGTGGCAGTAGGAAGCCTGGCTATGACTATTGCGTCTATGGGTGTCCTAGTCGGCACATCTACAGGAGGAGCGGGGTATAGGGCCACATTGGGGTCGATCCTATGGCGAGATGGATCACGACTAATATGCCTCAATTGCAAAATATAGTGCTCTGCACGATGGTATGCTATGCGTGTCCGAATCCTCTGCTCCTCCAAATCTGTCTGCAACTGTCGTACGCGAGACTCCATCTCCTGACGCAATAGATGTGCCTGCAATGCAAACATGTCGTGTACATGGTGAGAATTAACCAAAAAACTTCAGTTCAAAACACGCTACAAAAAAATAAACTAACATAATCAAAATAACTAACCTCATCCCTAGACTCGGCCAACAATGCCTCCAACTCTACAATCCATGTGTCTCGAGCCTCCAACTCGTGCTGAGGCGGTGTAGATGTGGGAGGTGGTGTAGATGTGGGAGGCTCCATCGATGATCGAGGTGGGGGAGGTGGAATCACAATAGATCTCGAGAGGGCAGAGACCATGTGCTGCAAGGATGATGCCACTGAATGAACATCCCCCCTAATCTGTCCTCCCACTGCTCGCAATGCCGGTGCAGGGATGGTGTGCAACTTTGGTGCCTCGCGTCGACGCCGAACACCTGCAATCTGACGCTCCTGACACCCCATCCTACCACGTCCCACTCCTGATCTTGGACGGGTACTAAGGTAGTCCACCCGATGACCAAGCACAAACTCAGCGTATAGCTGCATGGCCAACGACCTGGCTATCTGACGGTTGTGAGGCAACCGACCACCATTCGCAGCAAGATATCTCGGATAAATGTGTGCTGCTATGATGGGGTGCCTACAACGTAAAATATGCAAGGGGAGCCCTGATCGTGGTCGCATCGCCTCGGTGTGACCATCCCAAAACATATCCTCCAAGGCCTGCCTGTGATGTGACTCACGCTCAAACAACTGTCGAATGGCTCTCCAATCCAAGCCACCACCAGTGATCTCCGCCTCAGCCTGTGCCTGAAAGCTATCCACAACGTCCTCAACTGTGTCCAATCGACCCAGAGCCTCAATAACTGAATCTAGACTCGCAACCAAGTGAGGGGGTGCCCTAGCATCCTGCAGTGCCCTCATCTCAGCTCTCAGCATCTCTATCTGCATACAAATAGTGGTGCTAGAACCTGTGCGCTGGCTGGCGCATGCACAAAAAAAACACATGGAAATTAATATTCTATTTGGGTAATGAAAATAATATTCTATTCAATATGACTTATAATCTATTTACATAATGAAAACTATTTGTACGTACTCCTTGATGAGGTAGGATGTCGTTGGGATCATCCTATGCACCTACCGGTAGATGGGCCAAATGTGTGGCTCAATATTAATCAATATTATTAATAATTCTTAATTTTGATTAGAATTTTTTCAAACTCTAGTTGTTGCATTTTTAAACTTAGATGTCTCAAATATTTTTTCCTTATATGTTTCCCTTTTTTCACTTTTTATCCAATATGAAACTTTTCCACATGTGGTGTAAGGACCACATTGTCCACTTATGGCCCCTATACTAAGGACAGATACCTTTTAAAGCGAGAACTTTGAGAAAATAATTAAGCCTTTTCAATATTATCTATTTTGGTTGGGCAATCCACCTCAACTAGTGGCCATTCCTATAGATCATCACTTGGTTCCCATGCTTGGGGAGAGAGGAGACCTTTGGACAATCATAAATTACGTATGTGTTTTCGATGCGCTGGTGCATTTACAAGATCCAATTAGCCATATGCTTATGCATCTAACCACTCTAGTGTTGGGGTCTTTGCCCATGTGGTGTGGTGTTTTAGGGATAATACCCATGTGGTGTTTTATACAGCCTACTTACTCTACCTAAATTATGAAACAACTCTTAACCAACTATATAATCTATAATATTCCACATAAACGATGATTTTTTAAAAGATGGTTTTGAGGACTAAAATTTAAACGTTTTTTTATTTAAATAAAAATAGCACCAATTTCAAAGATAGCATAGAACCTACTTTAATCTCTCTTTTTCTTGTTCTTGTTTTCTTGTTTTTAATACATGATTTTCTTATTTTAACAAAATTCTTATTTTCTTGTTCTTGATACATGATTTCTAAAAACAAAATTTAAACGTTATATTAAATTTAAAACTTCAGTAATTTGTAAACTTCACTTATAAAATTTTTTAAATAGATTATTTTAAAAAACGAATTATATACTTTTTGACATTTAAATACTAACTTAAACTCTTATTTTCTTTTTTTTAAAAGATCATTTTTAAAAATAAAATTTAAACGTTTTTTTATTTAAATATAAATAACACTAATAAAAAAAATATCTTTAATCTCTTTTTTTTAAAAGATGATTTCAAAAAACAAAATATATACATTTTTAGCCTTTAAATAAAAAATTACGTAATTCCAAAAATAATTTAAAAAACTTTAAAATGCATTTAAAAAAACTTTAAAATTACGTAATTTCTATAAACTAAAATTTAATTAAATTCTACCAAAAACAAAATGCTACATTAAAAAAACAGAATTTTTACATTTTCACATTTTGAATAAAAAATGCCTCATTAAACGTTTTTTAAATTTAAAATTTTCACATTTTAAATTATAAATGTTGTAATTCAAAAATTTTAAAAAAAATTACAAATGCATTTCAAATTTATAAATATTTTATAATTATTCCTATGAACGTTTTTTTATTTAATAAAAATAGCTCTATTTTAAAAAAAAAATTCATTTTCACATTTTAAATAAAAAATGCCGTAATTCATAAATTTCAAAAAAACATTAAAATGCATTTGAAATTTAGAAATTTTTTATAATTTTTCTTATAAACTAAAATTTAATTAAATTTTACCAAAAAGAAAATGCTACATAAAAAAAACCCTACCTGGACTCTCCCGCTCCGGCTCCGTCCATCTCCGTCGATGTCCGTTGGTGGCTCTCCGTCGCTCGCGCAATTCCGTCGACGTCCCGCAAATCCGAAATCGGTGGATGAGGAGGAGCTCGATCGAGGTATGCGGAATGAGGGGGGTCGCTCTCCTTTTATAAGAAAAATTAGGGTTTAGCTACCTCGATCGAGGTATTCTGCATGCATGCCACGATACCTCGATCGAGGTATTGTGACATGCCCATACATCTCGGTCGATCGAGGTATTGACATGCCACGATACCTCGATCGAGGTATTGTGACATGCCCATACATCTTGGTACATCCACGTCGATGGAGGTATTGACATGCCACGATACCTCGATCGAGGTATTGTGACATGCCCATACATCTCGGTACATCCACGTCGATGGAGGTATTGACATGCCACGATACCTTGATCGAGGTATGTCGGCAGCAGCCGGATGCCAAGGTGGCATGTCCAGCATACCTCGATCGAGGTATGTCATCTGCCCTGTCGGATGGCACATACCTCGATCGAGGTATGCTGGACATGCCACCTTACCTCGGTCGAGGTTCAGCTGGATTGCCAGAATACCTCGAACGAGGTAGATGTGGCATGTATAGGTGGCTTGCCAACAAACCTCGATCGAGGTAGAGGCTCAGTCCGGTGAAAAAAGCCTAGTACCTCGATCGAGGTATTGGCTTGGCTCGGTTGTCCTCGTGTGTGATTTTCATTGGTGCTAATACCTCGATCGAGGTATTGGAGACCGAAGCAAAACCTTTGTATTTTCACTCGAGCGGGTGTCACACTCACCCGAAAGTGGTCCGGAAGTGGACACCCTTAGCTTGCTACCACCCCTCATCATTCACACTCCAGTGGTGTTTACAAACATGTATGTTTGCAAAAATGATTTTTGGTCCAAAACTATTCATTCCATTGCATTTCAGAGGCCCAAAAACCCCTACCTGTCAGCTCTTACGCAATTCCGTGGAGATTTGGAGAAGCTCCGTCTCTTTGAGGAGTCGAATCGTCCGTTTCTTTGTCAAAAATCCATTCAAAGGTTCAAACCTTTGATTTTTATATAACATGTCAATTGCAAGGGTTGACTCCCCATCTCCCATTTGTCGGTTGGAAATTTGGAGTCTTAGCAGAAGAGAGATATTTGCAAATTTTCTTGCTAAGTCTGATCATGAAGTGACGCCCATGTTTTGAGGCATCCCAGGTTCTATTTTCACTTGTAGTCATTGCCATGGGGCCATGATTTCTTGGATATACCTCATGCAGATCACTCTAGTTGCATTCTGAGCCGTGTGTGCATTCATTGGTGGTTTGCATTGGGTTGCAATGGAGCACCACATATGCTATTTTATAATGAGGGACATCTTTGACATATTGCAGTGGATATCTCTTGGATGAGATTTTGTTGATGCATATGCTCATGGACAACATTTATGCTTGAGGAATTTTGGCACTTATTGGCATTGGGATTGCCATTGTAGTTGACATTTTCTTTTGGGCCAGATTAGCTCATATGATAGTATATGCACATGAGTCAAATAAATTTTTATGCTTTAAGCATTGAGTTTTTCGTGATATTACTCTCCATTGTGGTAGACATATTTTGGTGGGGTGTGATTTTTTGGTGAGCTTTTTGTCACGAGCTTTTTTTCAATTTTCATGAATATTGCGAGCTTTTCAGTCACCCATCTCCCTAGCATCTCTATTCCATCCAGGAGCTGAGAGGGGGTGTTAGAGGCCGACATCTCTTGATGTCACCTAGAGAGAGAGGGCCTTGTTTATGGATATGAATGAACCTGACATGACAACTTTGTAAAGTAAGGCTTATGAAGTAATGGAAGGATCCTCATGCAATACTATGTGTGTACAATAATGTGTGCATGGAATTTGGAAAAATCTTTCTTTGAAATCAAAATGAAGGTATCACGGCTTAGATTGGGAGGAGATGAGGAGAAATCAAAAACCAACATGAAGAGAAGTCCCATCCACACAATGCACTATCAACAAATAAAGAGTTCAAGAGACTTTTTTTCACTTGCATTCCACTGAACAGTTGCAGGGCTGCCTTGCCATGCCCATTCTGAGCACAACCAGCACTTATGTCACTCTAGGAGACCACATTCCACTGTGATATCTCTGTGAACACTGCCCTTGCATCATTTAGGGTCATGTACTTGCAATACATATGGACGAGGGCATTCCCCACAATAACATCTGACTCCCATCCATTGCCAGCAACAGTAGCATGGGTCACACGACCCTCTTCTAGGGATGTCATACAAGCACAAGCATCCACAATGCAGATGAAGGTGATATTGTCTCTGGCATGAGACCTTCAACTTGCATTTGGCCAAACAGTTGCAGAGATTCTTTGCCATGCCCTTTATGGGCACACGCAGCAATCATGGCACTCCAAGAGATCATATCTCGCTGTAGCAACTCTGCAATGAACACCACCCTCGCATCCTCTATGCTCCTACATTTTCCAAACCTATTGATGCCAACAACAGTGCATGGATTACTCTACCCTCTTCTAAGGCTCCGAGACTAATGCATACATCCACAATGCAGATGAAGGTGATCATGTCTAGTGCAATACCTTCAGCCTGCATTTGACCAAATAGTTGTATCTTTGCCATGCCCTTTCTGGATGCATTCAACTATCATCGCACAATAGGGGATACAATTCTGCTGTAGCATTTCAGCAAGAACTGGCCTTGCATCATCTAAGCTCCCACAGTTCCCATACATATTGACGAGGGTTGTCCCAAGGACAAAATCCAATCGTTTTTGGACAACATCCAAGGTAATTAAGGGCTTGTAGTTTGGTCCCCACACCTCTGTCAAAGCATATTCAGGGCATATCCTCCTCTTGCAAAACTTAATCAAACTGTCACACCCTGACAACGTCTCTAAACTTCATGACCCTATTTGGCCTACTCCTTATCTTTCACAAAATTCGTGCTACAGGGCCTGTACTATCTCCCTCAATTCTTGAATTCACTCCACCCTCTCCTTAAGGCAGTTTCTAGCCAGCCTGATGTTGCCATACATAGCATGTCTAGAGATCATTGCACCCCATGCCCTTGCATCATCAAGGCTTTCACACTTGCCATACATGTTGATGACCTCCGTTGCAGCAATAGTAGCATGGATCACTCAATCCTCTACTAGGGCAGTCACGATGGCTCACAAATCCATAAGGCAAAGAGTAGCAATGCCTCCTTGCCAATTAGGGCACTCCAAGAGATCACATCTCACTGTAGCAACTCTGTAACAAACACCATCATCACATCCTCTCTGCTGCTGCATTTGCCATACATATTGATGAGAGCATTCCCCACAACAAAATCCAACTCCCATCTATTGCTAACAATAGTAGCATAGATTACTCTACCCTCTTCTAAGGCTCCCATGCATTGGAATATGAGTCTATCTGGCTTCATGCCACTATGTTGCATTTTCCCAAAAAGCTCGAGCAAGAACAACATGCACATGTTCAGTGCATCCTGCAATCAAAGCACCCCATGACACTACATCCCAATAGGTCAGTTCATAAAATTCTCTGTGCACCTGAATAGTTGCAGGGCTGTCTTGCCATGCCCATTCTGAGCACAACCAGCAATCATCACACTCTAGGAGACCACAACCCATTGTGGCATCTCTGCAAACACTGCCCTTGCATCATATAGGTTCACGGAATTGGCATACATATTGACAAGGGCATTTCCCACATAGTAACCTCTGACTATGGATCCAAAAAAGAGCAAAAAGCATAGAGCAATAAAGACACTCTTATGCCACACAACCACCATGACCAAGGACATAGTATGTGTTACATGACAACCTCAACAAGAACATCAAAAATGATGATCACAAGTATTACTATCAATACTACATAGTTTATGGAAATGCTATTCTGTACTGATTGATCGTAGACACATGACAGCAACAACATTGTCATCTCATTGTCATTCTCTATGGAAAGACAATGGTGACCTAAGTCTTCGTAAAGCCTTTCCATCCCAAAGCAACCTGCAAAGACATCGATGATGCAATCACCAAGGTCTGTGAATGTTCTGAGTATCCACCTACAAGAAGCACTAAAAGGGATCAGAGGATGTTTGACAATCCATATTTGTTTTCCTTGAAAAAACTTCAATTATACCCCATAAATTCAATCTGTGCTTGTATAGGGTCTTACTCGTGCAAGTAATCTGATCTTTCTGCCCCTCCTCGTAAGTAAATTGATGGAACTTGTGTCCGTTTTGCGACATGTTTACAGTCACACTCATGTAGCACTGATGTCTTTGCTGGAAAAAGCTTATTAGAGACATTTGCACCTGCCTGTCGATCCATGTGTGGGAGGTCAGATTTTCCATGCCAAAAGATACCCATTTGTAGATTGCGAACCTAATGGATGATGACACCTCAAGTTAGATACATCCAAATCATGCTTATTAGATCAATATAAAAAAACATTTAGGTGATTTAATGTACCTCCTCTCCATCATCATGTAAATAACCAAAGTCAAGAAGCACCATATATGATCGATGGAGCTTGAACTCGGCCTTCTTCGCATGTGCAAATATATAGCCCCAATGTTTTGGGAGTCACGTACCACCCCTGGTCTGCTATGAAGTCATTGGCAAACTCTGCCACCCTTGCAGAGAGCTTGAGGGAGAATCTATTCCATTCTGGGCATGTAGTACTACTTATGAGTTCCACTGCCAAACTTGTGGGAAAATCTGCCCATACCAAGCGAACCACCTCGACACAAGAATTACCATTGTGTGACAGACCTGGTGCTTTCACTTTTCTTAAAAATTCATCAACCCTAACTTTGGTGCATTCGACAACTGAATGATATCCTCTGTAATTACATCCATATATGCAAACAACTTTACATCTGCATCAAATCCTAGCTTGAAAGCTTCAGTTTGGCTGCAAAATCAAAAAATCATAACCAAGAAAGAGGAGTGATACTCACTAGATAAACTCGGTTGTTGATTAATGGAATTGGTTCTTGAAGCATGAAAATCAAGTCGTTGCTTTGTTCTCAGCTCTCGAGTCTTAGCGGACTCTACATTCTTTGATAGAACCTGCTTGTAAGAATTACAAAGGACAAGACTCTAGGTTATACTATATTGTTTCTTTAGTGTTAGTTGTTAACTATTACATAAGTATGAGGAGTAGAGGTCTCACAGGTCTTTTCTTGATAGCCGACTCTCCGTCCATTGATCGAGGTCATAATGTGATATCCACATAAGGGTTCTCTGCATCCAATTCATCCTCATCCATATTGTCTTCCATGTTCTTCTCGAAGACTGAGCAGCAAATGTTGCAAACTTAAGTATATGGTAGATACCCGCATATATAGACATTGGTCTAGATGCCTATGGAATAGGGAACTTTGGAGTATTACATTCACGTCTATTTTTCTCAGTGGGGTACTTTTCCCAGTGGGTAATACAACCAATAAGGACACACATTAATCTCCCAAATCGTTATGCCCTTATCTTTCCAAGATAAGGGATACATGCTACCCTCTTTCTCCATGTTTGTCCATGCCATGACCTCATATGGCATCCTTGAAGATGAATTGGTATCATGCCAAGATCGTATCCACCTATTATGTATGAAAGAATGTAGACATATGAGTAAAATAGTTTATTAATCCTAAGAGAAAGGAGAGGGTTGCTATTGTACCACCTATACACCAAGCATAAGGATGACTCCTGCATTTCTGGCTACTTATTTGCTTCAAGAGTAGACTTCATATCCTTCCAAAGCATAGGGAAGGCTTCTTGGAGGTGAAGTCATCGTTGCTCTCGAGCAAATGTCTCAAACCCATCAGGCAGTTCCAAATCATGGCTTCGCAAATTGTTGATGATGGAAATCCCTTGCTCAAACAAGTATTGCCAATATGTTTCCTTTTTCACATGTAGTCGAAATGTTTGGGCATCCCCATACTTAGCAAATGCAACTGTATCATTTCCACGTACCATCATCAATTGTTGTAGAAGCTTTTTTTTTCTATTAATATCATGGCAAAGGAAAAAAATATTAGCATCACTATGGAGTGATTGTGCAAAAACATTAATTGACATTACCTATTAGGGTTGAGACGTGATGCGGCTAATATATGCACTTTGTCCTTAGTCATGGGACCCTTTTGATTCCAATAATAACTAAGTAGAAGCTCAAAGAAGCCATCACCATTTGTGGGATTGGCAACAGGTACCATCTTGTATGCTTAATCACAAAAGATGACTTCCACATTCTTAATAGCCTTACTAAATTTATTAGTATACTCCTCCAGACTCATCTTCGATTGATCAAGATTTTGAGTATCTTTCTTGATCGCACGTGAAAAATCATCCTTCCATGAAAACAAGAAATCAAAACATTGTATGCTCGATCACGAAAGATGACTTCCACATTCTTAATAGCCTTACTAAATTTATTAGTATACTCCTCCAGACTCCATCTTCGATTGATTAAGATTTTGAGTAGCTTTCTTGATTGCACATGAAAAATCAACCTTCCATGAAAACAAGTAATCAAAAAATTATCCTTTTTGGGACACCTTTCATAGAGCAAAGGGATATTTATAGTTCGCGCAGATACCTTCCAAACAAGCTGTGCCAAGACAATAGCTGGTGTTGTGTACCATGGGTTACTATTCTTCCTTTCTATTGCCATCTCCACTTCCACCCATCTCTTATCCTCTTCACTCAATAACTCAAGAAGTGATGATTTATCTGCCATGCCAAATTTTTGAAAGAGGAAGACCTCCTGCCCATATGAATGCTCTACATGCACTCGAACAAGTCTACAGTACCAACATATATTCACGTGGGGATTACTTTCTAAAGAGAAGAAGTTAAAGACATAAATACCAATAGACTTAGTTTCTAAAGAGAAGAAGTTAAGCTAGCTATACATAGAAGTATTTTAAAAAGTTATCTTACTCATTGGTTGATTTTAAGGCAAGAAGTAGCTCTCCCTCTTGAGATTTTTGCACCTCTATGAATTGGCATCTCACTTGGATATGGCAAGTTGGCATTATTGAATAAGCTACAACATATCAATTCTATAAGTAAGCATGACATAATCATGTGCAATGCAAACTATAATAGAACATTTCATTATGCATGATAGATTTATCAAGAGAGTACCGTCTTTGATCCGAGAAAACCATGCCTTCAACCTATGATTTCCATCCCAAATGAGGAACTTCTTCCCCTTCAAGTATTGCCACTCATTACTTAGCTGGTTGTCGAAGTCCTCACTTATTTGATTCCAAATAGGCCCCCATTCTTGACGATCAAGTGCAGTAACATAGAAAAATTGATCACTTCCTGGCCATTGCAAGGATACTAGAAAAGGCGCACTATTTATAGCATAGCCTCTAGAATCAAAACCATCTCTCCAAATAGTAATCTCAGACATTGATGTTCAAATAGCCTCATTAAGAATCAATCTACAGAGAGGAATCAGAGGGGGTTCAATTCTTCTTTGCATCTGAAACTGATCAAGGACATCTTGCAAAAGTCCAATTTGAATCTCCTTCCCAAGTACTCTTACATGTGTTGGAGCTTTTTCTTTTGTCTTTTCTGCACTCTCTTGCTCTCCTTGGCCTCGAGGCTCTTCTTGCACCTCCTGTTGTTCAAGACTAATCACGGGATGAGATGATGACTCTTCTCGAGTGATAGTAGCCTCAGTTTCTGCAAGTGTCTCCATGTGTGGGTTATTTGCATCATTTTGTAGAGTACGAGACGTACACTCCTCACTCACAGATCTTCTTGATGGTCCAGATATCAATGCATAAGTTTTAGTTCCTTTGAATATATATCACAACCAGCAAGGATGAGTTATATATTGCTCACGTCCATCATAGATATGCCAAGGTTATCAGTACCAAAAAGTTTTAGAATTACCTCTTGTAGTTGATTTCTTTCGCCTTGGTGCCATCTTGTCAGGATGAAAATGCTCACTACTATGAAACCTATATATACAAAATGTTTCAAATCCTTAAGATAGTAGAATATAAAATGCATAAGCATATATAAATGATTCAAATCCTTAAGATAGTGAAATTTGTAACCCTTGAGACATTGCAATGCAAACCCTTAAGACAATTGAGATACATATCAATTCCTTGAAAGAAGTCCTCGATACCAATATCTTTAAATGAATGCTAATCCTAATTCAATATAATAGGACTAGAGACTATTGGAGATGACCTATGAAAGCTTCGAATACATTTCAAACCATGGATCTTGCCAACAGTAGTTACTATGTGAGTGAGAGAGATGGCTGCCGCCGAGAGATGAACTGAGTGAAACTGAGAGATGAATTGCTGATCTGTATATTGGAATAGAACTACTGAAATAGACTGCCAAACCTCAACCTTGCTACTGTCAAACCCTGCTGAGGTGCTGCATAGAGATCAGTGACACTGTGAACCCGTCCATGAGGAACCTTAGACATGCCATCTTGTGATATGCATGTATATGGCCGAAGTCTCGGCCTTTGGTCCAAGCCAGTGCTCTTGGCCTCTTTTTTATAGAAGAACACTCTACTATAAATAGCATTCCCAATTAGATATAGACAGTTGGCCCTTTGCTACTGCACAAGTCCTCACGTTAGTTGCTAGGCTTAATCCCAAGCTCCCCTAAATCCAAGGATTAGTATCCACGTACATAACATTCTTCCCATGGAAGCAGAAAAGTAAAATCAAACTCTACCTCTTAGATTGAGCTATCAATTCCTTCCATGACCGATCAATCAATGGTAAGCTCCAACTAAGCTCTCCATCTTTGATATCCTGCTGATGAAAGATAACAACAACAGATCTCTCAATCCAAAAAAGTTTACCTTCTGGTCATATACTCAAAAAATTCTCGTTTCATAACTATCAACATACTCCCAGGCAGGGATGTTTTTATCGAAGGTATAGAAATATATTATTATAATATACTGGCGAAATTTTTCATAAATTATTTTTAAAAGTTTCAAAGAATTGGCGAATTATATCTTTTGTTATAATTTTTGTTTCAAAACTTGGCTAAATATTCTAGGACATTTAAAAAACTTTCAATTTTTGCAAATATATTAAAAACTAATTATATTAAAAACTCTGTCTCTTCCGTTTTACATAATTTCAAAATACATGAAATAGCTAGCATTTAGGATACTGTAGAGTATGCAAAACATAAAATTGTTTAAGGATAATGAATATCCTTCAAATCCAATGGGGGAAGAAAATTCTCAAAGTCTAGTTTAAATAGTCCAAAAAAACTAATTATAGCCTTTTCTTTTACAGCTTGACTTCCAGAGTGCTAATGCTCTATCATACGGAAAGCTACTAACATCATAAGAACAAGAATATAATCTCAAGCTAAGATCTAAGTTATCATCTAGCTTATTACGAAGCTTATTTTTCAAGTAACCGAGAGTACTAAAACACCTTTCATCCTCAACTGAGCCAAGAATAAAGGTTTGGCATAAATTTGCAAGCTTAAAGTACTCAGAAATGTTATCTTGTAGGAATGTACTACGAGAGAGCTCGTTCCAAAGCCGAACCATCGAACCTTGCATTTGAACATTTTCCATTAAATTACTTTGCTGGTGCATGACTTCTCCAAAAAGGGAAGATTGTGAATAAAGCTTTCCAAAATCCAACAAACCATTGTACTTTATATTGTCCATGTCAATGTCCCGTCCAAAATGTTTTTTGAGAGCATCCAAATGATTCTTTAGACCTGCTTTGATATTTTCATAAGATCCATTGACCCAAAAATGTGGAAATAGGATGGTAAATGCTTCCATTAGGTCATTTCGTGGAAACCTACTTCTAATCTCATCTACCACTGCACTTGCAACTTCACTAAGGGCATTTTTCACCGTTTGTACTTTCTTTAAAAAAGCCTCTTTTTTAATGTATTGTAGTCTTTTGTGTCGTTTGTTTTCTCTTGTCATCCTGAAAATCTGATTGTTTGCACGAAGGCAAACATATCCTTCTTGGTCACATGTTAAAAGTGAGGAATCCCCATCTAGGTCTATTAAACTTTTCCAATCTTTGAACAATTTCTCGTCTTGAAAACTGGAGCTTGACTTCTTATCGTATGCTGTTGTTATACTCAAATTAGTGAGTTTTATTGCCTTGACATATTCATTGATATAAATATCCTTCGATTACGATATTTTACTCAACATATTCATTTTGTCTAAAAGTGGAATAATTCCACACAATCCCAATATCGAATCTATGTTGGTCAGTTTATGATACAAAATATCTACCTTTTCAACCTCTTCTTCTACCTCCATGTGCATTAAATAGACCAAAGTCCTGTATTCATCCCATAATCTTTTCACTGGCTGAACCAAAGATATCCATCTAGTATCCACATTCTTCAAAATCTTCCTCCCTTTTGTACCCACTGCTTCTGCAATAACTCTAAATTGATTGTATCTTTTTGGACTCTTGCAAAAGTAAGAGTAGCTTTTTTTAACCAACGTCTCGATTCGTTGTACTGATGGAAATGTGGACACAACTTTGTAAGCTAGATTTGTGCGATGAGCCATACAATGTATCCCAACACAGTAAGGAGCATATTTTGTTTCTATTTGTACAGAGACACCATTCCGACAACCTTGCAAGACTGAAGCACCATCACATGCAAAACAAACAAGTTTCTTGACCATCTCAGACTCTGTCACACCTCCATACTCTTTTAAAGCTTGGATCAAAACTTGCACTAAGTTATTAGCATTGGATTGTGAATCAAGTTTGTGTACATGTAAAAAATATGGTTTTCTCTTATTGTTTTCCACCACATACAAATGCATTCCCAACCACGATGTAGTATCCACAGCTGTGTACTCATCCAATGACACAGAAAAAAACTCTGCAAGTTTTAAAGTCTCCTTTAAATCATCAATTATGACTTGGTTCATGTGGTTAGCCATATCTATTGCACTACTCCTTGACCAATGCATGCTTGCCAAATTAGGAACATCCAAAAATTGAAGATATGATTGGTAACTCGAGAAGTCTATCAGTGAGTGGCCTTGCTTCAATATTTGCATGATAGTTGAGAATTGCACTATCTTTTCTCTATCAACCTGATCATCGATACATTCCCAACGCTTTTTCAATGATCCTTCACTTTTATTTCTGCTAGACTCTTGTGCAAGCAAGAACTTATTGTACTCAATCTCATTTTTTAAGTGGCGGTTATTTTCCTTGTCCCATTCTTTGATCACTTTCTTTTCATTACTTGTATCTTCTACAGTCTTGTAAACCTTCCCACAATGCTTCTCAATTGTATCAATCTTCAATTGTAACCGTGCCTCCTTTTTCCTTGCCCATGTGCATATTTTACAAATGGCCCACTTTGGTGCATCCCCAGTGTCCACTTGTTCTATGTCTAACCAAGGATATTTGGCTACCCAATCTTCTTGGAAATTCCTATGAATATCCCAAGCTCTCTTTCTCTTCTGCTTACTTGAAGAGTTGCAACCTTGTGATGCATTATCAATGGCTTCTTCAGTTGGTGTTGACATTGATGATACTGTTTTTGACATTTTTCCACTTTCCAATCCAGTTAAATCCACTACCTCATTATTTGTCAATGATGTGCCAGCTGATGAATTTTCAATTCCAATTGCATTCCCTTGATTACAGTTTTGTGATCCTATCTTCCCTGCTTCCAAGACTTGAAAACTCAAATCCCTGTTAAAATTATCATCGTTAAGTAGTGATCTAGAACATTGATTTCTAGCATGATGCATTGTGCCCGGAGCATGTTCAGGAGTCCCATAAATTGCTTCATGATTCATGGATGATGCACTTGAGAGTAAATTCTCTGGTGTACTTGATGTTGTAAACATGTTTATATTAGTGCCCAATGATGTGGAAGGTAATAAGAAAGATGTCATTTTTGTATTTTTCTCTAGAGCTTGAACTTTCTTCTTTCTTCCCATGATAAGTACCTGTTTAAAAAATTATGTCTTTATTAGTTGAACATAAAGTAGAACATAATTTCTTTTCTCTAAACACATGCTGAAAAAATAGCATAATAATTCTTATCCTTATAAAATTATGTGCACTTCACGTGTGTTGCAAATCAAGTATAACACACCTTCCAAGAGAAGAAATACTTTAATTTATTTTCATACAAATCTACTATATGAATACAAAATGAATATAAGTCCACCACATGAATACAACAACAAGATATTGCTAGCTTCAAAGCAACATTCATCTCATCAAGGGGCTGCATTGCTAGACTTGCATTACATCCAAAGCAACATTTAAAGGTAGACTGAGTATATTTTCTATGTTGCTAGCTTCAAAGCAACATTCATCTCATCAAGGGGTCGCATTGCTAGACTTGCATTACATCCAAATGTTGATAGGATTCTATAGGTATCCATAAGTGCTATTCTCTCTAAAGAATTCTCAGTCATCATCTTTTCAAAGGCATGTTTTTTAATACACTTTAATAGTGCACTATCAGGCATGTGGCGAGACTGTTCAAAATACCCAATTGCATCTTCCCAAAACTGTATAATATCTGTAATTATCCATCCTAATGCATATATGTCTGACTGAGGGCTATACACACCTCTCCTAGAAAAACATTGAAGCTCAGGAGATGAGTAAGAGACTTAATGTAAGAAGATGGCAAATACTGATTGAGGAATAAAGGAACAAATAATACCTTCATCTGTGGACATAAAAGATTTCATCTTCTCTATCGCATCTTCTATCTCTCTTTTGTCATCCTTTCTCGGTTGATGCACTACTTTGGGCATATCTTCTTTTCGTAGTCCTCGAGCAACCATATACCTGAGCTCATGCTTTTTACTTTCCAATATGTGAAATCTCATGAAGTTAGAGAAGCAATTGTATGCTGCATGCTTGCCTTCTATCAATCCTTTACCATAAAGTTCATTACACTCATGACACCAAATTCGCACATGGGGCACCCCATTGAAGTCCTCAGAATGCAACTCAAACTTATCATCCCTTGACACTACCATTTCCCTTAGCTTTGATCTAACTCTATCAGATTCACGTTGCCAACATTCAAGAATAGTTGGGCTTAGTAATCTACTAGAAAGCTTTGAAGACATGTGCACTTGGGCATCAAGATTTATGTCATCAGCTAGTTGAGTGCAATGTCTTTTACATGGATAAGGAGTTTCCTCTATGCGGCATAGACTTCTCTTGATGTGCACTAAGAGTTGATCATTGATTGCCCATCGTTCCTCTTGCCGTTTGGTTATTATATATTCGTCCTCAACAAACTCAAAGGGTTCCAATAGAAGCTCATCACCTTCAATTTGTTCACGAACATGAGAGAATGTGGGATGACCTGTGTCTCTTGTCACCCTAACAACACCTAATTCCTCCTTATTATCATAGTCAATCACTTGAATCCTGAAAAAAGATGCCATGATAGGAGACCGATGTACTTCAAAATAAAATGAGAACCTTAATTATAACCCCCCTCCACCTGTGTGTGCATGACCTGCAAAATTTAGATTGCCAATTTGTGCATAACTGGTGAGTTTAAATTTAATCATTATAATAAAAATTTGTATGCATGACTCATGGTGACTCATGGGTTTGAGTTTAATCATAATAAACACAAACTCTTCCCAAATTAATACACAATTCTAATACAAAAATATAAAATTTTGAAAAAAAATAAAAATACATTCTAAGACACTTTACACTTTATTAAATTCAAATACTATAAACACATATACTAGTATTCAAAATGCAAGAAGTTACAGCACGAAGATAAAAATTTGAGAATTTAAAAAATATATAGATTATAGTACTTTATTGAATTCAAATAGTATAGATGCATATACTAGTATTCAAAATGCATTGAAAGAGTAACATTATAGTTTATAAACATAATTGTCCAAGAGTAGCTTTATAATAAAATCGGATTAATAAAACTGAGGCATCATCTCAACTGCAGGCCGCAAACATGCATGGGGTTGAGTGTTAAATCTTGCTAGTCGATTATTCATCTCAGCCAGTGTCATTCTATTTTGTTTTTCCACAAACATATAGTTAGTTGCATTGAAATAAATCTGCCGCAACTTGCCACTCCATGCTGACTGTTTTGTGTAATCCTCTTTGAAGTAGTATTCCTTACACTCCTTATAAAAATTAATAACCTCTTTAATCATGTATCCCATGGCAAACACATCTGATTCTTTACTGTAAGCATTGGTGTTCTCAGGGTCGATTATTTCTGGAGCTTGCCAAGGCCGGAGTCGATTTTGTCTTATTGCTGTACTCTTCTTGATCTTATAAGTCACATCATCCATATCTGGAGTACGCTTCACAAAATTAACAGCTTCTCTTGATTCACTGTATCGAAGCAGCAATCCCCAATCAATGATGCCAACCCGTGGACTATGATTCTTGGTAAAATCTAGCATGACATTGAAAGGGTGTGGATCACAATGTATAATGCCTTCTTGGTGTACAGCTGCTAATGCATCAACCAATGCGTGTATGATGTCTGGGGTAGCTTCCACAAATGCCTTTAATCTCGTAAGCTGTACATCACTTAGTATTGGATCTGGTTCTCTCCTAGTGACTCCATTGCCTTTTAAGCATAACACTTGCTTTCTGAAAGTCCCTTTCTCAAAGGGTAGCTGCATCATCATGTCTCCAATACTCCCTCCATTGAAGTATGGAAAAATGTTGATCCAAGGCAAGCTTCTAGTAAATCCTATGCATCTGACAATACCTGGATGTAAGATTTGCATTCCATATTCTTTGTCAAATGACTTTAAGGTGTGAGACATGTTCCCTTTGTAGCGCTTTGCCGCATAAGTAATACTTCGAGGAAAGAAAGAGATGCCATTAAAAGTGACTTTAAAGCATACTCCAAATGAGCCAGCACCAAGATTCTCACCCTCCTCTATAGCCTCATGGGGGATACCTAACACAATTGAACAATCACCATTCCTAAATGAATGTGCTTTGTGAGAAGCATCCCCGCGACTACCGTCAATAGCCAACCATGCCTCAGAAGTTGGATCACATGAATGTTTTGATTGCTCATATCGCACTCTCTTCGAAATAGTGAAATGTGAATCTATGTCTTTTGCCCTCTTGCTTCTACCCTTCTCCTCTTTCCACTTCAAATCCCAAAAACCTAATTTTTCCATGTCAATATTAGGAGGCACGTCATCTCGCAAGTCTTCTGCACATTTCTTCATATTTCCTATGATGCTATTGATCATGTGACGTACTCCACCTTCATTCATTTCACTCTTGGGCAACGTCTCTCCCATTGTGTTGGCTATGACCTCATTGTAGAAACACTCTATCCGTATTGCATTGCTAGTTATGTTTGTTATTTGCTCCTTGCTCATCTTACTTATCCCTATACAAAGATGCTGCCTAATGACTTTGAGCCAATTTTTCCTTTGCTCTGCTTGCATCTTTTCACAAAAGGATTTCTGGCAAAACATGCATGAAAAAACCAAGTATTGAGAGAGAATCTAAAATATATTCATATTTTAAATAATCAATGAACACAAAGTTAATTACAATAAAGAACACAACGAACTCCATTCTTATGAAATTTGCATCATGCTTGCATGGGCCTACCATTTGAGTGTGTGGAGAAGTGTGTGTTAGACACTAGATAATCAACATTAGAAGAGTATTTCAAATAATATCCAATGGTTGATGACCCACAATTGATTAAAGATAAGATTCAACTTAGAATCCTTATACATATGCAGCTTTCAAAGACCCCATGGATAGGCATTAATCAAAGACACAAATATCATTGGCTCTAGCATTGTTACCTTAGATGTATGAGCATGAATCTCAGATGTATATCTATTGGAAAGTTTACAACCTCTACACACTAGCATTTATGCAATGGTCCCCTATATTCTACACAAAATATTTCCAAAGAGGACAACAACATCAAAAGTCGAATAAACGACCAAGTGTTGAAGCCAAAACTATCATACAAGTTACATGGAGTTCTTATAAAGGGCATGGTTTCATTTTCCCCTCTAGCTAATTCATTATGTCATGACATTGAGCTTAGATTGTAAGTACACTGATAACCTACAACGACACTGAAAGCCAAATAAATGACCATGTGTCGAAGTTTAAACATTTGTTTAGCTACGACAACACTGAAAGCCGAATAAACGACCTAGTGTTGAAGCCTACTTATTTTATAAATTATATATCTAAGAAACAACACCAAAAGTCGAATAAACGACAAAGTGTTGAATTCTATTACTCTTCTAAGGTTGAGAGACGACACATACAGCCGAATGATATGACCAAGTGTCGAGCTAGTTTCAAAACAATGAGAAGGAGTCCTTGTAACGACATCAAAGGTTGAATATTACAACCAAATGTCGAAATGCAGACTTACTTACTTAACCGCACATATAATCGAGTAATACGATCCAATGCGGAAAGATAAGCACCATGCAAATGCATGGCCCAAGTAATTGACTCAAATATTACATTACAAATCAGATGATCGACGTATTATGTCGAAAGGCTATATACGACACCACGTCGATATCTAATAGTCATGTAATATCAAGAATAAAGAAGTTATGACATTGACATACTATATGAAAAGACGACACTACATCGAACGTACGTGAAGAAGAAACCCCCCCCCAAAAAAAGATTATCACAACTTATCGAAAATTTGCCAACAGATGGGTTATTAAGCAGAGAAAGAAAAGCTATTATACCTTTATTTCAATTATAGTTTTGATTTTGGATTGCTAACTAGGCACAAAGGGAAAAGAGAGTCTCCTTGGTGACCTGCACAAATCCAAGGGACAATTAATAGGAGGGATCAATCTGGTCATTCTAGGAAAAGAAAAAAGAGTTGTTTGTCTTTGAGTCATGGTTGGGCGTAAATCTGTAAAATATTACAGTGCAATGACTACTTACATGCTTACAAAATTTGGGTCAAAGAACAAGCAGTTGAAAGTTGAATCAATAATTCTACATTTACTATTTAGCATAAAGTTCATGCAGGTCAAAGAATAGATTCAAGCTCTCAAAAAAAAACAAATGCAGCAATCAGGTTGCAATCATATGAGGTAAAAAGGAAGCAAAGATGGCCTAAGAAAACAACAGACCTGATACTGAGGAAAAAAAATCATAATAAGTACAAAAAACTTGCCTGGCACCTGACTAGAACTCTGGCTGAAGCTTTACGAGAAAGAAGGAGCTGCCCCAAAGCAACCGTCACTGCACAAACGAAAGACGACACATAAGAAACCCCCTTTTAGAGAAACCAAAAGAAAGTAGTTGGAAGAATTTGTAGTACCTGTATATCCAATAATGCAAAAACAGCATTACAAAGCTAAAGTATAGCAAATACATGTTTTATTAGATGTCTTGGCAGCCTGCTAATAACATGGATAAGGATGCCTCCATGGCCAATGCTTATGTGGTAGCAAGACTACCACATTAACGTGGGTGGGTGATCTGCCATGTGGCAACTTTCAACATATAAACATGTAATAAAAAGCAAAAAGAGGTAACCACTAACCTTAGAGTCACTACTGCTTCATTGCATGTGAGATATATTCTTCTCTTTTATGCACGAGAGAGAGAGAGAGAGAGAGTCTCTTAGACTCTACTGTACGAGACAATTAGCTGCATCAACTTAGCTTCAACAAGCCAAATATCTTCAACAAGCAAGCAGGACTGCATCTCCTGCAACTCCTACAGCTAGCACTAGCCACACAAGGTGGCTCATCCTCAAGCGGCATCAACATACAACTATTGGCAGCCGTGACCATCTACTGCTCGCCCGCATGCAACGACTCCTTCTATTCATGTCTATGGGTCAACTGGACCTTAAGTTCCATGCTTCAGTAAACGGCACTTCCTACCTTCTTGCTGCACTTAGTTGCGTCAACAGCCTCAGCCTTCAAGATCCTATGACTTCAAGCTCCCGTGACTTCTTCTGCCTTGCGCGACTCCAAATGGCTGGCTCATTGATCTCTAGCTAGTCCCAAACAGCCGACTAGCCACAACAGCAACGGCTTCCTCGTCCATCTAGAAAGCTATGCTGGCCATCAATAAGCCGTAAGCACGACTTGCTACTCCAAAGCTACGGGCCAGTAAACCTTCTACTAGCACTCCAGCTAGCCGCACCGTCAACGATCCTTGACAACCTTTACTCCAACAGCCGCTCTATCGGCACCTCCTTGTTGGCAAACAAAATCTGCCTCCCATCGGCCTAGCTTCATCAACGACAGCTCCATGATTTCGACTCCCTTTTCCTTCAACTACGCCCACCAGGCTCTGTATGTGAAGCTTGCTGGAGGCGAGTCTGCTCGTAAAGAGCAGCCGTAGTGAAGCTATTCAGACGTGGCCTCCTAGATTGGAAAGCTCACCACAACAAAGCCCTCTCCAGCGATGTAGCAGCTTCTCCAAGCCTTAACCTAAGCTCCTACATCCCGCGCACCAGAGCTGAGACGCTCCATCACCTTCACAGACTCCACATCATCGCGTCTCCATAGCTGGCCACCTGCATACAGACCAAGGATAACGTTATCTCTACCTTGGTCCAAAAATATGACACGTGGAAAAGCCATGTGGCAGATAGGGTTGGCCTTATCCCCTTGGTCACCACATTGATCACAAGGCTGCCACATCACCCACCTTGGGTCAAGGTAACCGAAACCGAGGTACAGTAACCTTGGTCAACAAGAGGATAGGGTTGGTCAAGCCATGAGACACATACAACCATATGCAACCATTTCATATCCAAGCTACACTACTACCCAAGAATTTTGAAGTAAATAGCATATGCAATCATTTCATATCCAAGCTACAATGACACCGAAAGCCAAATAAATGACTAGGTGTCAAAACCTAGATAAGTACAATTAACAATTTAAAGTACAACATGAGAAGTCGAATAAATAACCAAGTGTTTTAAAGATTAGACTATTGTATTTTGTGACAAGCTACAATGACACCACAAGCCAAATAAATGACCACATGTCGAAGTGCTAATAATAATTTATGATATAAGGTACAACGACACTGAAGCCAAATGAATGACCAAGTGTCGAAGACTAGTTATTTTGCAAATTATGTACCTAAGAAAACAACACCACAAGCCGACTAAACGACAAAGTGTTGAATCCTATTACCCTTCTAAGATTGTGAACAACACTGGCAATCAAATGGTATGATCAAGTGTTGAGCTAGTTTCAAAACAAGATGAAGGAGTCCTTATCATGACATCGAAAGTCGAGTATTACGACTAAGTGTCCAAATGCGTACTTACTTATCTAATTGCACCTACAGCCGAGCAATATGACCTAGTGCAGAGAGATAAGAACCATACAAATGCATGGCCCAAAAGATAACTCAAATATTACATGATCTATCAAGCGATCGATGTATTGTGCCGAAAGGCCAAATACGACACTACGTCAATACCAAATAGTCATATAATATAAAAACAAAAGGACACGTCACAAAACATTTCCATATTATTTTAAATACACCACTACATAAAACATCACGCTAAAAGGTGGTGGAAGTTAAACCACAAAAGATCCAATGCTCTCAATAAGAAATATCTATAGGCAATTATATATATATATATAAATTTAGAATTAGAAATACATAGAGAGACAGAAATACAACAATTTAGAATTAGAAATACACACACAAACACACACACACACACACCCCTAACTCTAAGCTCATTAGAAAATTCAAATTAACATTCCATCTCTAGACAAAATTTATCAAACTTTAGACGCATCGATCTAATTTAATAATTATGTAAATATGTTTAAAGCTATATATCCAAAGGATATCCAATTACAAGACACATTAACTATATAGAGATATATAAGTATTTAAAGATAACTTAAACTGTAAATCAATGTAAGGCCAACCTGGAGTATAAGAAAGACACGTGATGGAAGTCCGTCGTCGCTGAAATCAATGAAATAATTGATTCAATGTGACCTCAATGAGAGCGCCAACAACTGGAATCCAGACATCAATAACAGTTAATAAACAAAAGAACAAAACTTATGAAACAAGACACTTAGGAATATAGGGAGGACAAGCACCCGCAAACACAATAAATGTCCAAGAAGCCTTCGAGAGCATTACTCAAGAACTGCTTCAGCTCTTATTGTCATACTACATTTAAAACTACATATGCTTTGCTTGCTTCATATGATAGCTTCAGGAGGCTAATCAATGATTGCTTCATTTCTAGGAATTCTTGGGTGTTGAAAAAAAGTTAGTCTCACAGTATTCTCAAATAGAATCATGACAAGCTGATAAAAAAATAACTGAGACCTAATTAAAGAATGCAAATAGGCGCAACTGAAGATAAATGTCAAGCGCTCTATCAAAGAATGCAAACATGCCAATTAGAATCAGCGCATGCAAACAGGCCAATTAGAATGGGAGGTCAATGAGCCAAATACATAGTCATGGAAACACGAAAAGAAGAGCGGACCGTTCAAGTGAGCTTTGAGTTGTAGGCAAGCGTCTGACACAAGGTCTGATTGGGAGCTAACAAATCTCATTAAAAAAATAAAAGAACAGCACTGGGCTGTGAAGTAAACCCATTAATAGATGGGACGTTTTCAAGATATAGGCCATTTTGTAACACACCTTTCACTGATACTGTCATTAGAGATGGCTTGGAGATGGAGAATGTGTGCATGAACTTGAACAGCGGCCTGATCCTGGTGAACATACCAGAACAAGAAGTCCAAGAGAACGCATCACGCTGGTAGAGTCGATGATATTAATGATTGAGCCACTCAAGTAAGCTCACCTATCACAAGAAGATCATATGGTCTAACTATTTCAAGAGACTAGGATTGTTTTAATGTAAGTTTTTTTACAAAAGGACCTCTAATAAAATTATATAACTTTATATAAATAGATGGTAAAAGAATTTAAAATATATATAAGAACCCAAAAACGCCCAAGAGAAGCTTATTTCACTAATCTTCAACAACAAATAATAATAATAAATATTCATTACAAGCTTAACTAAAAGAAATCAAACCTATGCACTTAGATAAATACAAAGAAAGATTAAAACAACTAGAAAGGCCACCCAATAAGAAATCAAAACTAAGATCACAAGACCCGAGATATCCCTAAAGCCTAACCTGCCCACTCTAACTCTAATGAACCAAGACTTTAAAATTAGCTACAAGATTAACTAAAAGAAATGAAATGAAGTCTGTGTCTATATGCACTTAGATAAATATATAAATGAAATTAGATTATATAAATATATAATTTATATCTAAAGCCAGCTAGGAAGATAACCCTTAGTGTAGACCTCGTGTAGACCAACTAAATGCAAGATCAAGGACCACAGGATAAGAAATTGAGAAGCTATTAGACTCTAATACGAAGGGATCTTACTACCAATTGATATCAAACTCTGTGTGCGTGTGTGTGTGAAAATTAATATATAATTATCTATAACTATGATGAAGTGAACTCAAAGCGAAAGATACTACTTCTAGATGAAAGTGTGAATTATATAAAAATACAGATCTATAAGTAAATATATACAAAACAATTAGAAAGGTTGAATGTCACTTTTACCTAATTAATTAAATGTCATGACATTTATAACTGAGATAAGGAACCTAGAGGAAACCTAAAACACTTTATTTTTATAACTCAAATATTTATTATTAATTGGTAATACATGCCAACCGTATTATAGCCATATATCAGAAATATATTAAATGCAATAACGTATAGGAGCATATAACCTTTGGGACCCTTCTATGAAAGCAACTTTGCTAAACCACCTACTAATTAGTTGGATGAAACAATAACACTTTAATAAGAAAATCACAAATTACCGACTTAAAATTTCTTCCAAATTAGGAAAAATATGAGCATCAATTCTTTGATCACCGCATAAATTTAAACAGGGCATAGATTTAAAAACCAATAATCCATGGCTAGCAAACCTAGACATATGCTCCCATCATATAAAAAATGTGAAAGATTATAAAGATTACATATCACCACAATAATCCAAGGTAGGGATTTCAACCATCACAGAACATAAACCACTCAAGCTTCTGAAACTTTTGTAATTTTCACTACCCTTCTGTATTTTAACATTTAGGCCTTAATTTACTTCCTTATGTATATATATATCTGTAAGTAATGAAATTAATAATAACCCATCTGTTGAACTCACGTGATAGGGTTACATATGATGAGTGACTCCCCCGAGGCGAACATTAAATGTTAACACTAGATTATACTTGATTGCACAAGTCTTCTTTTGGTGCTTAATTCTATAGATCCACCCAAATTTTTAAATTGTATATATAATATGTTGGCGAAAGTTTCCAAATATATTTATCTATTATATAAAACTTTGGCAAATTTTCATGGACTTTATTTATAATTTTATAATCTTAAAGGCTAAACTTAGCTCTTTTTTTAATTTTAGTTTCAGATTCTGGCGAATATACTAAGCTCTTATTTTTATAAAAGCATATAAACTTTCACAAGCCATATAAAACTTTCGCTTATTAACGAAACTAACGCGAAAAAATCATCCATGCTCCCAGGAGTAACGCCCTACGAAATCTCCATCCTAGTTTCCAATTGCATTCTATTCACTTCCACTCCTTTGCATTCGACCATGCTTGTGAACTGCTACAAGATGAGAGATATCAAGACTATCCATTTGGTTAGTATGAGTTGTAGTGCATCTGTCATTGACTCATATGGATATTTTGGAAAAATCTTCAGTATTATGAACGCGTCCAAAATACTATCAGCCTCCATTCACAAAGCGAAGGGCGCGCAGCGCATAGCTGGAAATTAGAAGCCCATAGTAGGTCTACCTAACTCTCATTAAGGGACCATGCAAACGGAAAGCGCCGAACAATTAGGCAGAAGGGAATAAGCCCCCCCGGGGTCTGTGCTAGCGTAGACTCTATGAAACAAAAAAAAAGGGGAGGTCCAATATTTTCACGAGGACCTTGACCTCATCAATGTCAGTAGCTCTTATATCTGCAAGTGTAGCATTAGAATCAAGTTGTGTTTCCTGGCTAATTTGTAAGTGCTAAAGATCTCGAGTCTACTCCTGTTTTTTTGCAGAAGACGTGAAAAAGGCGGATGAAATCATGACGTGCATCCCAGGCCTTCCCAAGATTAGGCCATCAGAATTTGTAGAGCACGTTCTGGTTCAAGATACCTCTCATCCTGCTCATCAGCTTTACTCTCGTGTTCACAAGCAAGTTGACGGAGCCTGTTGGAGTGGCTAGACAGCCAATCTTTGTCAACTGTGGTTTATGCAGCCCCCCAGAGTCTGTGCTAGCGCTAGCGCAGACTCTATGAAACCAACAAAAAGGGGGGGCTTAGCAGCCCCCCAGAGTCTGTGCTAGTGCAGACTCTATGAAACCAAAAAAAAGGGGGGGGCTGCTGAGCCCCCCCTTTTTTTTCATACGAGTTGCTGAGAGAATTCAGAGAGAATTCATCTCGTTTGAGTGCAAGGCCAATTCAAAAATTCTTGAAGCAGCCCAATTGAAAATAAGATAGTTCGGCTTAGAAAAATTCGCTTGAACGAAGCTTTACCTGTTGCTTTGGTAGTCGTGTGAGTTTTTAGAGGAGCCGACTCCCTTAGCCACGCCTTTATAAAGCTTCCTGAGATGAGATGAAAGGGGAGTTGTGTGAGTGCTAAGGAGGAGGAGGTGGAAAGGTGGAAGGAGGGAGGAGAGAGCCGAGAGAGGGGACAAAGGAAGGAGGAGAGAGGGAGGAGAGAGCCGAGAGAGGGATTGCCGATACTAGCAAGAAATTGCAAGCCAAAGCATGGCTCCACTCCTGCATGGCGTCTCCCTCATACCACTACTGTTGCAGGCAGCCGAGAGAGGGATTGCCAAGACTAGCAAGAAATCGCAAGCCAAAGCATGGCTCCACTCTTGCATGGCATCTCCCTCATACCACTACTGTTGTCGCTCCTTCTGCTGCTGCTACCAGAAGCTTGTATTATATCCTTTGCATAGGGAGCAAAGGATTTACATGCGACATCTAATTCCAATGCCACAACCTTCCCACGGCTGAGCATCAACCATATCTTCCACCCTCACTCACCTTTGCATCCCCCCAACTGCAATGACTCCTATGTTTGGGAGCTTCGCATGGACCGCCTGGCCGCTGCTCGCCGCTTTAGGACTTCTAACAAATCTCTCAATGCCCCGGCCAATATCCCCTCAGATCTGCACAGAGTATCGCGAGGGGGCGAAGGATAAGGTGACTAACTAGCATCAAATTGTGGCGGCAAGGCATAATCGACATCACCCCATTAATCGTCCCTATAATAGCATGTTGCTTTTAAGGCTTGGCATAATCCAAGTTTGTGAAAGAATCTCGGCCGCCACCTTTCTCACCATCATTCCAGCTCAATGGGTTGTAATGACGGTCACATGACTACTTCTCATTGTGGTGTCAGGGCATAATCGACATTGGAATTAGCTCAAACACCACCTTTTTCACAATCCTCTACCCATTCTCTACCCATTTTCAATATTTGCACTCTGCTTTCTCGTGACCACGCATCCTGATACTACTCTCTTGTCATTTTCTCCTCTTCATTCTCTCCCACCATTACTTTCTAAGTCTCTTTGGTTGCCTTCTAGCTTTGCATCACATTGCATTTCTCTCTTTCATCCCTTCTTATTTTCATGATCCCTGTTGGGTTATCATCCCTCTGCTCTCAATGCCATGTTGGATTACCATCCCTTTGCTCTCAATGCCATGTTGGATTACCATCCCTCTGCTCTCAAGATTGTATGTATTCTCTGAGCTCCTCTAATAACCACTTTCTCTGAGCTCCCTCTGTCTTTGGTACCTTTTGTTGTGCCATCCAAAATGGCTACAGGAGAGGCTTCTATTGAATGGCTTATTGAAGGAGCGAATCTATCACACTCTATCCCACTCAAGGATGGAAGAAGGATTGTTAGTGCACATTTAGTTCAAAGCCTTCTTCCCCATATGCACAAGCTCATCTGCCTTAAGGCAATCATTGAAGGTGAAGCAACAATGAAGGTAAAGGTTTCATCTGAGTGGGATATTGATGGTCAAGAGCATTACGTACTGGATGCCTCCTTGACAAAAAGGTATGCTCTCATCCACAATACAATCATGGCAGCAAGTACTATTAGTGATCTTGAAGAGCCTGGTTCATCATCACATTGTGTTGCTAGTAGAGTTTACTCCGAAGAGTTTGGCAAAGAAGGAAAGAAAACCTCTCAACCATCTCCTTACGTGGATCTTGAAGAGTTAAGTCCCATCGGTATGTACCACAATTCTTATAAGTCGAGGACTGATGTTGACATTGAGATGATGCAGACTTCACACATTGACCTTGAAGGCTCAAATGAGGACCATTCAAAAGATGAATGTCAGATTAGCAAAAGCATCATACCTTGGATCATGGAGAACAAGCAAGCCAATATACGAGAGGAACAAGAGAGGAACAAGATTGTTTGTCACTATTGTCGTAAGCCTGCTTATAGCATTGATACTTGTAATTGCATAGTATATTATGTAATTCCATTTGATGAAACACTGACTAGATTGATGGTCCATGTTGGTGAACATCAGCACCCCTGCAGCCAGGAACATCTAAGGCAATGATAGAGAAAACAAAGAAGCTTGTTGCAGATGTTTTGAGGGTGGATAAAAATGCTGGACCACACAAAGCTCAAATGAGTGTTGCCAAAGAGCTCTTGAATTCATCATTGATGAGAGGAGACAATAATGAAGGGGCAAGTGTGGGAGATATAGAGTTGACCAACTTTCTTGAGCAATTGGTACCACTAGTTGAGAATCAACGGTATGTTTGTTTCTAGCATAGTGATTTTTAGTTTACTTAACTTTAGAATGGTATAGGGACCTTCTAAATAGTTGACTTGTGATGTTACAGGTTCAAACGGATTGTTGCACAAGAGAAGAAGGCAAGGTTACCTATTGGGGAAGGTTATGACAGCCTTCTTTTACTAAAGAAAAGGTCTATGTATTCATTCTTCCATGGAAGTCGTTTTCCAGGGCAAGGCTTGCCAGATGAAAAATGTTTTGTTTTTAAAATGTCAACCAATGGTCCAGCATCTGGTGTGGATCTTGTCAATTGCATGAGAAGAGGAGGAAATGGTGATTTGAGGAATTCATGGGTACAATTTGATCACACCCATCGAGTGATTGGGTGGAGCACAATGGCATGTCATGTTTATGATCCTAGGTATAACTTCCCTCCATCCTTATGTATCCATGTTGCTATCATCAAGAGAGTTGTGGTATAATATTTAATAATGTTGGCTTTGTCTACCAGTGTGCAGGAATTAATGACCATCGCCACATGTGATGAAAGATGAAGATGCTGCAAGCCAAATCCTATTTTGGGAGATGTTGAATGCCACAATGAAACAATGTGGGTATCCCCCTACAGATTTTCATGGTTTCATGTCTGATGAAGCTGGAGCGAATTGGATAGCTGTGAGAACTATTTTCAATGGGGGTCCAAACAACATAATTGTTGGGAGAGAGCGCTCATGTCTCTTCCATTGGGAACAAAGCTTGCATAAGCACACAAGGAAATTCATCAAAGAGGATATGAGGAATGAGCATATCACCATGTGTGAGAATTGGAGATTAAGACAAAGCAAGAAGCTACCAACCAAGCAAAGCTCATTCGGAAGTGGTGGCATGCAAGACATGTCCGTGAGGCCGACATTCCTTCAATGGACATATGGTTTAGTTGGTGGGATGTGCGGATTGCCCATGGGGGAATCTCATGAGCGCAATATGTATTTTGTAGATAAATGTAGTAAGCTAAATAAATGTAATAAGCCAATTCTAATTACCTCCTTTTTTACCACAGGTAACAAAGAGTTCCTTGGAGGAGGCACACGCTCCAAGGTCAAATCTAGCTGAAAGCATGCATGGTAGTTGGCTAGCAGGAGAAGGGTTTAAGACAAAGATACAATTATATGATTGTTGCGTCTCAGACATGGCAAATGCCCTATTACAAAGTGCCAAACAATATGCATATATGATTGGAAGGCATGTTTGTTGGAATACTGAAAGGAAAGAGTAGAGTGGACACAAAATCAGAATACTTGCTTATAGAATGAAGAAGAAAGAGGTCCTTAAGTAGGCACCTCATACAAGGTCACTGACATCACTGATGACCTCAAAGCTCCTCAATCATCTCCTCAATCTGCTCCTAGATTCACTCAATCATCCTATGTGGCTTTTCCACCACCTAACTGTGCTTGTGGGCACCTAACTGTGCCTCTAGCACTCACACATAGAAACATAAGGTGTGCCTGAGGCATACACCTTGAGATATCCCAACAAACCCCCCCTCAAGGAAATGCCTCAGGCTATGTCAAGGATACATCTAGTCTCATAGTTTCTCATGCCATCTCATGGTGGTCAAGGATTAATCTATGGCTAGGTTCTCATGCTAGCAAGGGTTCCCTTGGGTGTAAGGTAAACAGAAAGGGATACAAACAGACCTTCCAATGGTTATCTCCCCTACATGTACATGCACACAATGTCTGTAGGAGGTACCATGGAACAAACATACACATGGCCTACATCATAAGGTGACCAGAGGTGTTTACAAAACACACAACACACAATAGTTTATTTTCATTCATTTTGGAGGACTATCCAGGCTGAGTACCTTGACATAAAAAGAGAGATCTGGAGCATACATGGAGATGATTTAAAATGCATAATCTTCAAAGGATGCCTCATCTTGTGGAGGCTCATTCACTGTAAGTAGATTTGCATTTTCTGTCTTTGCTTTGGCTTTGCAAAACTTCTCACTATGGTTGTTTTTGCCACAGTGCTTGCATGGATTAACTTTGAAGCAGTCCTTTGAAAGGTGATTTGTCTTTCCACAGTGATTGCAAGGAGAATACTTGCCCTTCTGGAATTTCATAACATAGGCAGTGTCATTGCCTTTCCTTAGCTCCATATGTCTTTCTTCTTCTTGGAGAGCTGAGATAATGCCTTCAAGGTTTGGATTGGGTAGATTCTTCAAAGTGCTAACAATGTGATCAAAACTTTCAGGCATACTCTTAAGTAGTACTGCCATAGCATCATCAGGGGTGATAGGAGAGTTGATAGAAGCTAACTGAGTCATAAGACTCCGCATATAGTTGACATGAGCAGCTAAAGTAGTATCACTTGCCATCTGTAATTCAAAGAAAGAGATTTTAAGTGATAGTTTAGATATGTGAGAGCTTGCACCAAAAATCAAATCTAGCTTCTGCCATGCTTCCGATGGAGACTCCAAGTCAGATATATGATGTATGTAATCATCACCCAAAGCTAAAGCAATTATACCATATGCTTTTTCTTCTCTTGCTGGATCCCTTGCCGGTCGTGTCGGAGCTGAAGATTCCCCAGCATTTGAGGCCGTAGAAGAAGCGGTAGGAGTAGATTTGACAAGTCCCCATAAGTTCTCTCGCATTAATGCAAATTTTACCTTCATTTGCCATGTATGGAACCCCTTTCCATTGAACTTCTCAAGATTATATATGGTAGCCATGAGAGGGTCTAACCCAGATATTGGGCAGTGTCTATCTCTCTTACAAGGCAAAAATAACTGAAAGACTTCCAAAATATGAGCACTTAATGTAGCAAATAGTAGTGACTAGATTTCAAACAATGATGCTTCTTCTTACATGCTTCATAGAAGTGGATGAAATAAACATTTTCCAATCAAAACCAGGTCTAGCAAGTCGAAACAAAACTGAATCCACACTTGTACTGAAGTTATTGAAAGCTTCAAAAAACCAGAAATGCTAGAGTAGCATTTTATGTAGCATCATCTTCAAAAACTTGTCCAAAACTGTCAAAACTGAAAAGCTGAACTTGGAGGGCTTGTAGCTCACTCTTCAAAGCAAGGAAAAGAGGGCTTTCTGAAGCAAAAGAAAGCTCATATACCAGAGAAGGTCCAGCATAGAGGTTGGACGAAATGGTGCGCACTTTTGCCCGGGAGAGTTACTACAGGCTGAAACTGAGTTTTGACGATTTCTCCCTCGTTACTGAACCAAATGACCTGAAAAATGGCTCAAAATCTTCGTCTTGAGGTCTCCCATCTACTCCTAAGAGGGCTCAGGCAATGGCAGAGTATGCAGGGAGTATTGAGCAACAGAAGAAATTCACTATTTGGAGAATGGCAGCCACCACAGACGTTTTTTCTTCAATTGCTTGCAGGTGGAAGTTTGCCCATACTAGAGGAGTTTCCAGCTCAGAGGGTTTGGGAAATGGCTGTTTGTAGATGGAGAACCAAGCTCTCAAAGATTTTGGGAAGAAAGAGGAAAATGGAGAAGAAGAAGATGAAGAAGAAGATGATGATGTGGCAGAAATGGGCTCAAGGGGGATCAAAGGGCTCTGATACCATGTTGGAATACTGAAAGGAAAGAGTAGAGTGGACACAAAATCAGAATACTTGCTTATAGAATGAAGAAGAAAGAGGTCCTTAAGTAGGCACCTCATACAAGGTCACTGACATCACTGATGACCTCAAAGCTCCTCAATCATCTCCTCAATCTGCTCCTAGATTCACTCAATCATCTTATGTGGCTTTTCCACCACCTAACTGTGCTTGTGGGCACCTAACTGTGCCTCTAGCACTCACACATAGAAACATAAGGTGTGCCTGAGGCATACACCTTGAGATATCCCAACAATGTTGGGGATGGTCCTAACTTGGAAGCCTTGATGCAAACAGTGGCCTCAAGGAGTACACATTCACCAGCACAAGTTGCACAAATGGTGCATGAAACAGTTGCAGGGACACCAATGTATGAAGAACCAAGACCATTACATGGGGATGAGGTAACAGTCCAAAGAAAGAGAAGCAAGTAATCAAGTATACATTTAGAAAACACCTCACATAAGCCAGGGTATGTGATGGAGACCAGAGATCGTAAGCAAAGAGGGCGGCCAAGAAAAATTAGGTTCGAGACAGAAGGTGGAGATTGGCATTCAATAAAACCGCAAGGTAATACCCAACCAGTGGATGTTAGGGCTTCCACAATGGAGCAAGGTGGAGTTCAAGGGGAGTCTACAAAAACATCATGGGAAAAACATGGCAATGTAGGGAAAGCTGAAGGAGCTTAGAATGAGACCATGCCCACAAGAGAAGAAGCCCCAACGGCTCCACCTATGAGACAAGGAGGCCTTCCTAGTGGCCTCTCTATTGTTGAGGTGCCTATTCACCGTAACTTTTGGGCAATTTGAAGGACCTCCAAAAACTCTAAAGTGAAGTGTCTTGGATTCATAGATGGAAAGGTTAAGTGTAATCGATATATACAAAGCAATTCACAAGGAGTGGTGGCACCCTGTTTCTACTCTGAATGGCGGCATCCAAGGGTAGGAGGACCAAAAGCACAATGGATGTGGTTTTGTAATGATGATATAACTCATACATGGCACCTAGATCATAATATCATGCATGTTCCTGAACGTCCATCTGTGTGGAAGGTGGATGTGGAAACAAACATCACAAGTGAGGAGATAGGCAATCTCATCAAGGCTGGTTTTAGACTGCAAATAGTGGATCAAGCCCATGTAAATTGGAGGACACCAAATGTACCTCAAGGATCGGCACCGATGCCAACTAATTTTTGTGATGCACATGGAGGGTCGGCATCCATACCAAGGAATTTAGCTCAACACACATTGGTAAGAACCACAAAATGGAGGCATGGCATATCTAAGGAGGCTGCAAAAAGAATAGCTAGTGCTCAATCTATGCACGTTGTTGTCATGGGAGAAATGACAGTGGAACTTCTTCATCATAGTATTTTCCATTTGAGAACAACAGGGTCTGACAAGGCTCGGATGTCTTACGATGTGCACATCAAGACTGAACCCATGTGTACATGTCTAGATTTTCAAAAAAGAGAGTTGGGTCAAAAACCTTACCTGGCATGCAAACATATCTATTACATCTTCATCCATGTATTGGGATTGGATCCAAATCAACACATGCTTATTCATCAACCAACCCTTTCCACTATGGATGTTTCATCAGTGCTTAGCTGACCTAGGATCAATCCATAGACCTGAATGCAAAATATAAACTTGGTTGGTGTTATGATAGCCCACTTTTTGATGTGACACTATTTTTTGCTCAAAATTTGTTGTGTTGAGTCAACACAATGTTCTTAATGTGGAACATTTTACTAATTGCTTTGGCCTTTTCAAATAATAGAACTACATGAAAATTGGCATATGCTTACTTGAAGTTTCATTAAACCTTTGTTGCCTTAGCAACAATCCATAGACTTGAATGCATAATACATATTTGCTGGTATTGTGATGGCTCATTTTTATATATGATATCATTTGTTACTGACTTGCAATGTAAATTACTTGGATTAATAGCTTTGTCTTTTTTAGTCCATAGAATTGCTAATTGCTTTGGTATTTCCTAGGATAAATCCATAGATACAAGATAAATAATTACTTTGTTATTTTTTTATTAGTAGGTCCTTTTTTTTGGGACTCTAAAGAAGCTCGCAAACTTTGATAAATTTCAAAAAAAGCTCGCATTAAAAAGCTCACAATAAAATTTTCCCCATTTTGGTGCACCTAGCATTTGGTGTGATTTCTCTCTTGCAGGTACTAGCATTTGGGATTTTGTTTCATTTGCATCATGGCATCCTCTTCCATGTCTAAAAAGGAGTTTTTTAGCATGGGATTTTGTTTCATTTCATCATGGCATCCTCTTCCATGTCTGAAAAAGTTTGATGGGACAAAATTTTCTTTGTGAAAAGAACAAATAAGGGATGTGCTTATTCAAGAGAAGCAAATAATGCAGAGTCAGTTTATTTCACAGTAGTAAATGAGAAGACTATAGAAGATTTGTGCAAGAAATTATGTGCGACTTATGAGAAGGAAATTGCCTCTAATAAAGTTTACCTCTTGAAGAGGTTGTTTGGGCTGCATATGAAGGAAGGGGTCTCCATTTCTTCTCACTTGAATGAATTCAATATTATTTTCATCCAGCTTCAGGTTCAGAAGATATATTTTGATGTGGGGACTAAGGCAATATTCCTCTTATTTTCATTGCATCCTCATGGCATACCTTCCGTACAATTGTCTCAGTAAGTCTGCACTTGGTGGAGTACTAAAGTTTGATGATGTTGCAGGTAGCTTGTTGGATGAGGAGATTAGACCAAAGTCTATGGATGGCAACAAGAAGGATGCAACCTTAAATGTGCAAAGGGGCAGTAGATCACAATTCAAGGGGAAGTCCCAAGAAAGAGGGAAGTCTCGTAGCAAATCAAGGCACAAAACATTGAGTGTTACTATTGTGGCAAGAAGGGCCACATGAAAAAGGATTGCTACAAGCTAAAAAGAGAGCAAAAGGATAAGAAAAAGAATGCAAATTGAGGTGCAAATAAGAAGGAAGAGAGTCCAAGGGAGGACAAAGAAAAAGTGAAGATCGAGGAGATCAATGCAGTCACTGATAATAGTGACAATGACATTCTTTCCATGTCTAGTATACCTACAGATTTGCTTGCCACTTCAGATGATGCACATTCCCAGGATTGGTTTTTGGATTTTGGTGCTTCATTCCATGTTACTTCCCATAAGGAATGGTTCTCCACTTATGACAGTGGAAAGACAGGTTGTGTGTATCTTGGAAATAACTATGCATGTGACATAGTGGGAGTAGGTGAGTGGGAGTAGGTGACATAAAGTTTTCTTTGGCACATGGGTCTGCATTTGTTTTGAAAAATGTGAGACATGTGCCTAAGCTAACCAAGAGTCTCATTTTAGCAGGTCAGCTAGATGATGCTAGTTTTTAGACCACCTTTGGATTTCAGAGTTGGAAAATTCAAAAGGGCTCTATGGTTTTGGCAAGAGGTGCCAAGTGTGGGACATTGTATCGTTACATGTATCAGGGGTGTCTGATCATGTTGTTGCAATAACCGAGGAGCCAAGTACTTCTTTGAGGCATTGTTGGTTGGGGCACATGAGCCAAAATGGAATGAAACTCTTATGCTGTTTGGGTTATGTACCGCATTTGAGTTTTTCTGCCTTTGAATTTTGTGAGCATTGTCTCTATAGGAAGCAAACAAAATCAGCCCATAAAAGAAGGGAAAAGAAAGAGCTTGAAAAGCTTGATCCTGGGGTGCCAACTCCCTTTAATAAGAAAACCTATCAAAATCTTGAGTATGAGATGAATTTAACAATATGCCATGAGTAGAAATGATTCAAATTAGCATGGTTGTTTTCTACACTAAAAGAGCTTCAAATATGTCTTTACACCTTGAAGTTTGGGTAACACAGTGAAGATTCAGATGTATGTGGTCCCATGCCTACACGGTCATTAGGCGGGGATGAATACTATGTGACATTCATTGATGATGCAACTAGAAGAGTATGGGCTTATGCTATAGCTCGGAAGAGCGATGCGTTCTAGAGACAGGGATTTCAAAAATGGCTGGCTTTGGTTGAACATCAGTCAGGTAGAACACTTAAATGCCTTTGGACTAACAATGGTGGAGAGTAGCTCTCTCATGACTTTCAGCATTTCTATGATACACGTGGGATCAAGAGGAAGCTCACGTCCCCTTGTACTCTCGAGAAAAATCTAGTTGCAGAACAGATGAACCACACCATTCAGGAAAGGTTACATTGTATGCTTTCCAATGCAAGTCTTTCTGGTGGTTTTTGGGCTGAGCAATGGAGACTGCAGTGCATGTGATCAATGGATCACCTAGTAAGAGTTTGGATGGTGGTATTCCTTAAGAGGCATGGAGTGGCAAGAAGTCCTCTTACTCTCATTTGCGTATATTTGGGTATGAGGCATATGAACATGTGCCAAAAGAGCTTCGAAAGAAGCTAGATCCTAAGTCTAGGAAATGCATCTTTTTGGGTTATGGTGAAAGTGGAGAGATGGGCTATCATCTATGGGATCCAAAAGCAAAGAAGATCAGACAAAGCCATGATGTGGTCTTCAATGAGTAGAAGATGCATAAGACACCCACAAGGGATGCATAAATGAGGAGAATAACTTTCCAAGATGTGAATCCACCCGCAAATATTGATAGACAACAAGCTTTCCATGCACCAAATGTGCAAGAAATGGTGCCACCAGGTACTCCCACAGGTACACAATCAAGGGTAGATGATGGATCATATATTGGTGGAAATGATGATCCAAATGTAATTGATATGCAGGCAAGATAACAAGCTAAAATGCCCTTGAGAAGATTAGCTAGGGGAAGACTATGTGATGCTTACTGATTGCGGGGAGCCTTCTTGCTACAGAGAGGCTATGATGCATGAGGATCAATGCAAGTGGGAGTATGCTATGCAATCAAAGATGAATTCACTCATGAAGAATAAGACTTGGGACTTGGTTTCTTTGCCACATGGAAAGAAATCTTGCCACATAAATGGGTCTAAAAGATGAAGGTCACAGGTGATGATGTGCCTACGTATAAGGCCCATTTGGTTGCGAAAGGGTTCAAGCAAGAGAAGGGTGTGGACTTTGATGAGATCTTCTCTCCAGTTTGAAGATGACCACACTTAGATGCCTACTTGGACTTGTGGTAGTAGCAGAGGATATGGAGCTTATGCAGATGGAAGTCAATATAGCTTTCTTGCATTTGTGGTAGTAGAGGATATGGAGCTTATGTAGATGGATGTCAAGACAACTTTCTTGCATGGGGATCTGCACGAGGAAATTTATATGGTATAGCTAGAAGGTTTTGATGAAAAGGGAAAAGAGCATTTGGTTTGCAAGCTAAAAAAGAGCCTCTATGGCCTTAAGCAAGCCCCTAGAGAATGGTATCAAAAGTTTGACGCTTTCATTCAGTCCCAGGGTTTCAGAAGAAGTGAGATTGATCACTACCTCTACACATAAAAGGGCTAAGGATAATAGCCTGATACTCCTGGCACTTTATGTGGATGATATGCTATTGGTGAGGGTTACCAAAAAGCGAGCAAGAAAAATAGCAGAGCTATTACACCGAGCATAAAAAAGCGAGCAGACCATCCAAATCATTCATTTATTGTATTGGGGAAAGAATATTGTAATCAACATCAAATACAACTGAAAACATGAAAGGGCCAGAAGTGTGGTATAGGAAAAGTTGCTACTCATTTCTGTAGACTCTAAGCATCCTATTTCTCATTATAGGCACCTCTAAAGATCCATTACCTCTCACATGGATGAATGAAATTTGTCTATATATGTATTACCTCTAACATGGATGAACAAAATCTGTCTATATATGTATCTATTTCTTATTTACAACAAATAAATGGAGCACAAGAAGCTTCAATTTTTGGATTATTTTCCTAAACTTTTATCCGTCTACCCTAACATCATATGAGCATAGAAATAAACTTTTATTTTGGCTTTTGCATGACACTGTATTGTACTTCAAAACCACACACATTTTTCATGAATGATCTGAGGATAGAAGAGTTTCATAGTCTCCTTAATCATGGCACCCTTAAATTTAAGGAAATGGGGTAAGCTATTAGAGAAAGCATTTAGTAACACAACAAGGAAGCCATGCAAAGAATTAAGCCAGGCAGGCAGTGATGCCAAATTAGTTGTCAAACAATCAATTCCCATTAGTCCACTTTCATGTACTTGCTTTATGTAGTGGAGCATATTTCATAATGCATCCAGTATTTTAATTGAAAAAAAGTTCATGCACAGTAGAGTGAAATACCAAAGGTACTAAAGCTAGTCCAAACCAAAAGATCTTCATTATTTCCATGTATATGAAAATCACAGTCCATCGACCTTGCACTTACAAAAAGTGTCCATGACATGTTTATGCAATAGATACTGAAGAAATATAGAGATGTCTCTTTCATCTACTCCACACTTTTGTTTGGCTCTACTTACTTTCAAACATTTGTAAAGACTAAAGGTATTGATATACCAAACCCACAAATCCTTGTTATTGTATGTGAAAAACATTACCAAAATTGAGACAATGATCTCTTTTCATCTCCTATAGATTGCTACCATTCTCCATACACTCTGCACATGTCAGGATTTTGCCACCTCCTTGTGCACCTACTCCATGTGTGCAAGGTCTCTACCACTGGCTAAGCTCCACCTTTGTAAGTGCAGCCTGATGCATGAATTGATAGACTTCTACAATGAGGCCGAGCACTGAAATGAATATGAAGTATATGTGTTTGCAAGGCATGTATGCATTCTTTTTTCCATCACATTTGCGAAGTCCAAACAGGTGCAATGTGGAAACTCCGCAATTGTCATAGCATAACTAACCTTCTTAGCTATTGAGCCTGGAGTCCGCACATGAAACACATGCGACACATTTGGAACAATGATATCCTCTTTCAAAACCTCACCACTTTCTATCATTGCCTTTGCAATCCTTTCTTTGAATTCCTTACTCACTTTTGATCTCCATCTCACAATCTTTCCATTACGATGACATGGACGTGCATGGCTTATTGTGTTGCCCTGTTGCACTGGATCACCTTGCCCAACATCCTCAAGGACAAAGCATGCTTTTATCAATTTAGCTCTCTCTTCAATACTTAGAGAGGTTCCTCAGCAACCTTCCACACACTAGATGAATCCCCTGGCACACCTTGAATAGCTCGAGATCCATGTTCCAAGTATGGGTCATTGTTGTATTGCAAAACCATATAAATTGCTTTGTGATTCCATTTGGATGTTGTCTTCTACCTTTGAAGCATGGTGTAGGGACTCCATGATTAACCCCTCTACCCTGTGCATTCATGTACCCAAAGCATGTGACAACACTGTGTGGATCAATTCTCCATATTGCCCAATTGGCAACATACACATCTGTCTCTTTACAAATTGGTTGACCTAAATGGCTTGCTATATTTGGCTTTCCTCTTTTACCAAGCACTCTATTTGTTGTCACTGTGATGTATTTGGGACGATGACTGTCTAGTCCATGCTCCTCAGTAGGTAATCCTCAACCCCTCTTTCTTCTTGTTGTCAAGGGTTCAGTCATGGGTCTCTTCAACTCTGGAGAGTTCAATACAGCCTCTTCTAGCACAACCTCTATCAAATCCACAAGCTTATTTTGTTGTGCTCTACTTGAATTACCATCAGATTCTCATCTTCGCAAAACCTCCAAATTTGGTCAAAATTTGGTCCAGTCCCAGAGTGCTTTCCTAACATGTATGCATGATAATGGGCACTTTAAAAAGCACTCATTGCAAGATCTGAAACCGAAGCTTCGTATAGAGACACATATTTTTGCAACCCATGACCTGCTCTAATGCTAGAGTGCTTGTTCTCAGATAGATTCACAGTAGGGACAAAGCCAACATTTTCATGTTGCCTTAAGAACATGCCTCCCCATTGACTAACACGAATGTCCCAAAAGGCCATCCACACTTGGAGGACAGTCAATTCACCTTCTTTCACATGGGTAGGAGACCAAAACTTTCTAATCCTATTTTTCCATTCATGTGCTATGGCATCTGTAGTTGTGTTTCTCCAACTTTGGCATAATGATTTGTGTTCCTCTTGAAACTAGGAGTCTAGGGTTCAGAAGGAGGTTCCAGGGTTTAGAAAGAGTTTTAGGGTTTAGAAGGACGTTCCAGGGTTCAGAAGGAGGTTCCCGGGTTTAGAAGAAGGTTCCAAGGTTAGGGTAGAGTACATGGTGGAGAACTCGTCTCCCTCGTAGATCATGGAGTTTTAAGGGTTGAGGAACAAAGGGTTTAGGGGAGCATAGGAGTGGGAGAGGAAGAAGGTGTAAGAGCATGGGGGAAAGAAGAAAGAGGAGGGAGGAGGAGGAGAGAGGAGGAGGAGGAGGAGGGAGGAGGGAGGAGGAGGAGGAGGAGGGAGGAGGAGGAGGAAGGAGGAGGAGGGAGGAGGAGAGGGAGAGGATGGGTTGCAAGGTTGGAGGAGAGGGGAGGAGGAGTTGTAAGGTTAGGACATGCTTTTGGACGTGCAGTGCAAGGAAGCATGGACACTTGAGACAAATGCTTGGAATACCAAAGTAGACTCAACACAATGCCCCAAAGAGTGTGGGCTTCATTCCATTATGGGGTATTTATACAAGTTGGAGAGCTTCTCTCTCTGCATGTAACAAAAAGTTGTAACACAAAGTCGTATCACAAAGTTGTAACACAAAGTTGTATCACAAAGTTCTAACACATTCTCTCTCTACATGTAGAAGTTATAACACATTCTCTCTCTACATGTAGAAGTTGTAACACAAAGTTGTAACACAAAGTTGTTACACAAAGTTGTAACACAAAGTTGTAACACAAAGTTGTATCACAAAGTTGTAACACAAAGTTGTATCACAAAGTTGTAACACAAAGTTGTAACACAAAGTTGTATCTAGAAGTTGTAACACAAAATTGTATCACAAAGTTGTATCTAGAAGTTATAACACAAAGTTGTATCACAAAGTTGTAACACAAAGTTGTATCACATTCCCTTTCTACATAAGTTCATGTTGGCACAGAGTCAACAGTCTCCATCACCAATGGAAGAATTATTTCTTGCACACTCAATAGATCTTTGATGGCACGAAGGGGTTCTTGTTTCTAGCATTTCATTAAGCCTTGTCTCAGTTAATTCTTCATGCTTAGTGTCTTCACCAACAAGTAACATATCCATCAATATGTCTCTTGTAACTGTCATCTCAATGTTCTTACAGGATGCATTTGGAGACACCTTAGCATGCATCAAAACCATGTCCTCAACTTGTTGTCTTTTTTGCCTTGAGATCCCTTGTTCCACAGGGTGGTTGTGCATACCCATATGAATTGCGCATTTGGTAACTCTTTCACGGTCATGCGGGAGACAATAGTACATGATTGCAGCACATGGTTCTACACACTCTGGTGACTCACCACAATGCTTGCAAACTAATGTTACTATCTCCTTGTTGAGTGGCCCTACAGAGGGTGTCTTCTTTAACTTGCCTTTCCACTGTGTTTCATTTACTAAACCACTGCACTCATTGTAAGCACAATCCACATTATAACACCTCAAATAACCTCCACATCTACTAAATCTTACAACACCTCTAAAAAACTCTTATGTGCTTGTCGTATACTCTATCTAAATATGCCCATCACACCTCTGATCCATTCCTTTCATAGGAGAGCTTGAACTTATTGGTGGTAGCTCAAACAAAACATATCCATCATATCACGCTGGAAGTTCTTGCATGACATGCATCGATTGTGCACTTGAAAAGGAGACATGCAAAGAGCTAGACAATGGAAGCCTTTGCAACCTTGTAAGTACACTCACCTCTTCAATAGAACTTGATGATACATTTGACACTATTTTTCTTACGACCACCATGAAATGTTGATGGGTTCGGCCATTCAATTTGAAGCCTTTCTCTCCCCCTTCCAAATCCACCAAAGGTTGAAAAATAGCAACATCTTCAATTCCAATTTGTTGATGTACTTGAATCTCTTGATCTCCAATGGCAAAATCGTCCTTAATGTCTGTTAATGCAACCTCACAAAACTCAGTATCATATCTAATAGCAAGTGTTTGAGATTGCAAAAATTTCAGTAGAATAGTTTGAGGTGCCATTCTATTGTCTTAGATAGAAGAACATAAGTGCAAAGCCAGTAGAAGGTGATGAGAAGGGGAGGCTTTGGAGAATTGCAAAGCTAGTAGAAGGCGTCAAGAAATGGAGAGCTTTGAGAATTACAAAGCTACTACTAGAAGGTGATGAGAAGTGGAGAGAGGTGACAAGAATGAATACATGTGTTAATCTTGAATTTACAATTTTAAATTGATATTATTATTATATTGCAAAGGTTTCAATGTGATAAAATCTACCAATTACCATTGGTGGATACGAATTTATTTTGTGAACTTGTACATTATGCACTATATTTATTAGTAGGAGAACAGTAGATGGTGCACATTGCCAGATACATACTAATTGTGTGAATCTTTGCCCATCACTTTGGAGGTAGCCCACCACTCCTTTTCTTCATGCCACTTTGGAGGCCACCTACCACTCATGCAATGACCTACCAACAACTGATGATGTCGATATTGAAGGCTGAGAGTGTGAACAACTAACTTCATGTTAACTTTGTGTTAACTTCTAACATCATGCTAACTTCTAACCTCATTTTTATGATCTTGTAACTATCCATCAATAGAACTATGATCTTCTAACTTCACGCTAACTTCTAACTTCATTCTAACTATCATGATAACGATCTAACTTTCCATCATGCTAACTTCTAACTTCATTCTAACGATCATGCTAATAATTATGCCTAACCGAGTGTTCTGCCTAATTGGAAGAACTGAGCATTCTATTGAACTGAGCATTCAGCAAAGCGGCTACGATAATCTAATGCGGTTGCCATCTTCATGTAAAACTCACGCTCCATTTGTCAGTTTTCATGAAAATCTGACGCTCCAAACTCAATGAAAATTGACGTTCAATCAAGGGGCTTACTCATGCTGAAAATCTGTCAGTTCCATCTTCCCCATCTTGACTTCAGGCTTTGCTTCTGCTTTGCTTCAAGCTTGCTCTCAAGCTTTGCTTCAAACTTCCTTTGCTCCATCTTTGCTCTTGACACCAAGAATCCTTACGCTTACCAATCTTGACTCCAAGAATCCTTACGCTTACCAATCTTGACTCCAAGAATCCTGATGCTCACCAGCATTCTTCTCCCCTTCCCCTTCCTCCTTCTCTCATCAGGTACCTTCTCTTTTTTCCTTTCATATGCATTTTCCTTGCTTCCTTGCATGAATTTTCTGAAGCATATCATAGACGGATTGCATGATTTTCTTCTTCGGTGTTTGCTTGAGCTGGATCCACCATGCTGAGGAGCAGATTTTAGGAATGCCCACCATCACCTCGATACCAGAGTTGGCTAGCGCCATGAGCGTGCTACTATTGGAATCAAAGAGCTTCACTTTGGGTATGTGATTGTCCTTCAACATCTTGACGATCATCTCAGGAGAGATTGATTCATCTTGACATGAAGCACCAGAGCCGACTGGGAGAGAGGTCCCCAAGTGAGAGAGAAAGAGCAGAGATTGATTCATCTTGACACCAAGCGCTAGAGGTGACTGGGAGAGAGGTTTCCAAGCATGCATGTTGATTACGCGAGAAAGCTAAGGCAGAAAGACGTGCTTCTTTCTCACAGGGAATGGCGAGAGTAGAGCAGTCGGTTGGGCATCAGTGTATGTGGTTGTCATCGCTGTGGAGCTGTCTGCATATAAAACGAAATGTACGATAGATCTTCAAGGTGAAGAAGGTACAGAGAAGCTTTGAGCAGCATGTGAAGAGAGTGGGAGAGAAGTAAGGAGTCTCACTTGCAGCTTTCTCACATACACAATGGGGGAATACACACAAATGTGGAGGCTAAAAAATGGTTTTCCTCTTCTTAGTGAAAGCCAAAAGAACTCTCTCTAAGTACAAAAGAAATAGGTGAACCCTATATGTGGGTCTCAAACCAAACTCAGCTAACCTAGGTGGCATACTAACTGAGCCACTAACTAGAGTACATAAAGATAGCTGTCATCCAGCTATTATTCATGGGTGGTGTACCAACCGCATCTGCAGCTAACAAGTCAGTGACATAAATGCACAACGGCCACCCTGGCATATCACGAGTGGAGCTCGATATCTCAACACTCCCCCTCAAGCTCAATCCCAATTCCTGCACACCAAGCATGTCTGTAAACTTGCGCATCTTCTCTGTGCCCAATGCCTTCGTGAATATGTCAGCTACCTGATCCTTTGTGTTGACATAAACTACATCAATAAAACCTACTAGAACCTTCTCCCGCACATAGTGATAATGCACGTCAATGTGCTTTGTTCTAGCATGATAGATTGGGTTATTTGCTAAGTGTATATACTGCTCATGTTGTCACAATAAATGACAACTGGCCCATCTGATGCATATCATAAAGTAGCTTATGCAACCAAGCTACCTCACATGCAGCCATTGCTGCACCCCTATACTTAGCCTCTGTGCTCGACAAGACAATTATAGGCTATTTCTTGCTGCTCCAAGTGACTACAACACTCCCAAAAGAGAACACATATCCATTGGTAGATCGTCTATCAGAAATACTACCAGCCCAATCAGCATCACTGCATCATTGAGTTGACGACTGGCGAAGTAGAAGGGGTAGTCTTTCTTATGTTCACCAGGTTGACAAAGCACACTCCCAATTGCATACTTGGATCCATCAGTATTGTGACATGAAGTTGGGGGTAATAAACTTCATGCACCTCTTCACTTCCTGCTACTTTTGAACTGACTGCCAAAGATATTTATCATTGACAAGGGGACATTAGAAAGAAGCTTTTATGCCAAGATACCACACCGTACTTTCCTCCCTCAGATGAGAATGAAGATGGTAACATCCCAAATGATGTTATAATCAAGCATAGGGAGAAGGAAAGGATCAGCAGAGGCCATAATCTCAGCGAGCCAGTAGGGGGTCAAACTGTCATGAAAACTGCCCTCCACCCAGGCTAATTTCGCCTGAGCAGGATGCTCCCTCAAGACTCCACCTTCATCAACGATCCACCCCTCATGGATTTCACCTAGAAGCGGGTAAGAAGCTTGCATGGAGGCTCTAGAAACAGATGGACCATGTGTGCACAGTGAGCAACCGAATAGAAAGAACTTTTAAGGCTTTGAAAGAACGACAAGGGAAGAGACACTCAAGAGAGAGAGAACCTGAAGTGACCTTCATTACAAATAGAGTGAGAATCCACTCCAACACTACAAACACAAGGGAGAAGAAGAGGTTTCATACATACAAGAGGGAGCAGAAGCTCCAAGACTACTCATAGAGAGAGAATAACTAGAGAGAGATGGACTCAAGAGTCTACATAAGAGAATATCTACAAGAGGGAGAGAAGGCTCATGGAAGAGGCTTGAGGAGACTAGAGCTACAGCAACATGAGGCCTAATGGTGGAAGAGATTGATGAACAAGGGAGAGGAGGGCTCCTTTTATAAAGATTTTGTCACCCTCCTTCGCCCATTTACAATCGCTTCCTGTAGATTCTTTTTTCCCCATCAATCACAGAAGCACGTATGTCACCATCCATGTCCTTTTTGGCTATACTTGCCATGTGTCCCATCAAAAGATGCTCAAGACTCTATTTCTTCATACCTTATTTCCACATCTGTAAGCTATCGGCTGGTATAATAGATGGGTTGCATTCTACCTGCCTCTCCTTTTTGTAGCAATACAGCACCAACTGAATGCAAAGATACACTTGGATTTACATAAAAGTCTTGAGACCAATCAGGGGGCTTCAATATTGGGCCCTTACTCATGGCCTCCTTAAGTAGCTGGAAAGACTCTTGTTGCTCCACACCCCATTGGAAAGAAACTCCTTTTCTTGTCAACAAGTTCATGGGATGCACTATCTCTGTGAAATCATCACAAAAGCGTTGATAATACTTGCTCTTTCCTAGAATTCTGCGAATAGCAGTGACACTCTCAGGACTTGGCAATGCCATGATTGCTTGAACCTTGTCAGGATCCATTTGCAAGCCTTCTTCAGACACAATATGCCCCAACAAGACTACTTTTGTTTGAGCCAAATGACACTTGCTAGGATTTAGACACCCTTTTGCTTCATCAATCCTAGCTAAGGCCATCTTTAACTTCTCCATGTGATCTATGCACCGAGAATAAATGCAAAAATCATCCAAAAATACCCTTATGAACTTTCCCAAGTAAGGCTCCAGGACTTGACTCATGAACCTTTGAAATGTAGCTGGTGCATTGGTCAACCCAAAAGGCATCACTCTGTAAGCAAAAACTCCCAAGGTGTGACAAATGATGTTTTCTTTTGATCTTCCTCTCGAATACGAATTTGAAAGTACCTAGAATACCCATCACATACAGAATACATCTCATGCCCTGCTACTTGGTCTAGTATTTCATCTTGGAATGGCAAAGGAAAATGATCCCTCAGTGTGCATGCATTCAAAGGATGAAAGTCCACACAAACTCGCCACTTATTTCCTTTCTTTGGTGTGACAACTACAGGAGATATCCATTCAAAATCATCAATAGGAAAGATGAATCCCGCCTCAAGTAGATGTGTTACCTCTTTCTTTAGTGCCTCAGCTTGGATCACCCCCAATCACTTTAAGCATTGCACAACTGGCTTGCTTTCTGGCTTCAACTCAATCTTGTGCTCCACAAGAGAGACTGGTCGAACCTATGAATAGCTTGTTGCAAAGAGACATGGAAAATCATCTAGCATATCTAGGTACTGGAGCTTCTCACTACCTGATAGAGAATCACCAAGAAGCTCTTCATTGCATTGGCGTCATTTAGTGTGCTCCACATCCTCCACATGAAGTGTGTCTATAGGATCTTCTTGCACCACCACCTTGTTCCTTCCTGATTCATCCCGATTAGCACCAAGACAAAGACCAAAGGCCACTCCTTCCACCTCACCCTTTGAGTTGGACTCCTCGGAGCTACACCCTGTCTCTTCTTCTTCATCGGTTAAGTCAGAGCTTGAACTCTCTGATGTTGAAGACTCCTCCTTGACAACTTCCTTTTTGCGGCTTCTGATGTTGTAGCGCACCTTCTATCATTTCCCTGCAAAATCAATTCTCCAGTATCCCACTTTTGAATAGCCTTCACCTTGCGTAGCCAAGGCCTTCCCAAAATCAATGGATAGGCATGTGCATCTGGCTTGGTAGGGATCACCTGAAAAGTAGTCGGCACAAAAATTCCACATACATCCACTTCTAGATTCTTCACAACTCCCAAGGTCTTAACCCTAGTGTTGTCAGCCAATTTGATGCGATAAGGAGAGGTAATACTAGAGTATTTTAAATCAGCATCTATCATGGTCTTCTCACTCATGACATTAATCGATGCACCTCCATCAATGCACACATTAGAAATCACTTGACCATCAATGATCACATCAACCACAGGTACATCATTACCAACATCTATATCTACCTTTTGAACAACAGGAATGGCACTTTTCTTCTTTTTCTTCTTTGACACTCTTGTGCTTGCTAGTTTTCCCCATTCCTTCCGTAGTTTTGGAGACAAAGCAAGTAATTGACCAAAGGTGATATGAGCTTCCTTTTCTTTAAGGTCGGACAACAAGTCATAGCTTCCAATTCCTTGTCCTAAAGGAAAGTCTGACTGGCTAATTCTCCTTCTAGATGCCTTCTTTTTCTTACTACGGTGTTCCTCTTCCTGATGTTCCTCATCTACTTCTTCCTTGCTTTCTTCTTCTTCTTTTGCTTTACCATGCCCCCGTTTAGCCATCATTACCTCTCTTTCCTCATTCCCTGAAGAAGCTTCTAACAAGGATACTTGTTTTTCTTCTTTCTTTCTCAATCTAGGACACTCAGGGTGATAGTGACCTTTTTCATTACATTCATAGCAAGTGACCCCACTCCTATCTTGAGGCCTATCTTCACTCTTTGGTGCTCTAGGTTGTCATGCATTAACCAAATGCAATTTCAAATCAGCAAAATCTGCCATCAATTGGGAGATATTATGATCTAACTCAGAGGACTTTGGTACCTGAGGAGTGCCCATTACCTCCACCTTAGAAGTTGAAGCTGTTGAAGACACAAAAGAGGATTCGATCTTTAGAGAAGCTTCTTTCTTGGTTGCAATGCGAAGTGCCTCCACGTATGTTGTTGGATTTTTACTCATTACTTTTGAGCGAAGACGAGGCTCCAAAGCCATAACAAATTTGCTCATCTTTAAGTGCTCCATCCCTGAGAGACTTTGAGGGGCCGATGATGCAGATGCCACAGCTCGCAAAGCTGCCCTTTCATACTTTGTCCATAAAGTTTCATATCGAATTGCCAACGCAGAGACCAACTCACCCTCTCCTTGATAGAACCGGTCCAACTGCAACATCAAAGCATTTGGTGACTCCACTGCCCCAAATCTCTACTTCATTGCTGCCACCACTTGGTCCCAGTCCTCCTTGGTAGAGTCTGGCAAGGTCTCATGCCAACTCAAGGCTACACCTTCAAGAAAATTAGGCAAAATCTCCACTTGATCGTTCATGGACCATCCAGAAAGCCGGCATCCTCGAACACAATCCCAAAGATAAGACTCCGGGTCTTCCCCTTGGGTCCCTTGAAACACTGGAATCTTCACCATGATGAAACACAAAAAGGAAACACCAAGATCCAAATAATATCCCAAACAAGATTCGAACAAGATCCCACAGAGCCTTAGTATACCAAGACCAACTTATTATGCATAATCACTTGTTGAAAACCCTCCACAATGTGATCCTCAACAAAATCTTCAAAAATAAGTGACCAACCAGCACCATGAAAACATTGTGTATACATGCATTCTAGAATCACCCTTCTCACAATAGGAAGTGCACATAAAAGCTTCAAGATATTGTACTCTTCATCATTTGCATAGCAAAAGAAGTTGAAAGCATTAAGAATCACCACTCCACTGTTATAGTCAAAAACTACCCAAAGATTCAACTCTTCTTTACACCAAGCTGCCAGTGCATGGAACAATCCCCAATCTATCATTGTGCCTGCTGCCGGCGTTGTCAATTCACCAACATATTCAATAGTGCAAACATAAAGGATATGATCATGGTGACTATGCAAATAGCTTGAGCATCACCTTCACAATCTTCAAGTTCTCTTAAACGGGTTGCAATCTCTTCTAATGGAGTTCTTCCAGGCATCTTCTTTATCTCATCAAAACACATGCCTCTATTAGGCATAACATGCAATCAAGTACACTCGAGACCATTTAGTAAGGTGGGATGAATCCAATACCAAACATACCCAGCGTCTCCACAAAAAGAGGTGACATGAAGTTGGGGGTAAAAAACTTCACGCACCTCTTCACTTCCTGCTACTTTTGGATTGATTGCCAAAGATATTTATCATTGAGAAGGGGACATTAGAAAGAAGCTTTTATGCCAAGATACCACACCATACTTTCCTCCCTCAGATGAGAATGAAGATGGTAACATCCCAAGTGATGTTATAATCAAGCATAGGGAGAAGGAAAGGATCAGCAGAGGCCATAATCTCAGTGAGCCGGTAGGGGGTCAAACTGTCATGAAAACTGCTTTCCACCAAGGCTAATTTTGCCTGAGCAGGATGCTCCCTCAAGACTCCACCTTCATCAATGATCCACCCCTCATGGATTTCGCCTAGAAGAGGGTAAGAAGCTTGCATGGTGGCTCAGGAAACAGATGGACCATGTGTGCACAGTGAGCAACCGAATAGAAAGAACTTTTAAGGCTTTGAAAGAAAGAAAAGGGAAGAGACACTCAAGAGAGAGAGAACCTGAAGTGACCTTCATTACAAATAGAGTGAGAATCCACTCCAACACTACAAACACAAGGGAGAAGAAGAGGTTTCATACATACAAGAGGGAGCGGAAGCTCCAAGACTACTCATAGAGAGAGAATAAACTAGAGAGAGATGGACTCAAGAGTCTACATAAGAGAATATCTACAAGAGGGAGAGAAGGCTCATGGAAGAGGCTTGAGGAGACTAGAGCTACAGCAACATGAGGCCTAATGGTGGAAGAGATTGATGAACAAGGGAGAGGAGGGCTCGTTTTATAAAGATTTTGTCACCCTCCTTCACCCATTTACAATTGCTGCCTGTAGATTCTTTTCCCCATCAATCACATAAGCACGTATGTCACCACATGTACTTTTTGGCTACTCTTGCCATGTGTCCCATCAAAAGATGCTCAAGACTCTTAAAATTTAGAGAAAGTCAAGAGTCTCCCCACATGGAGCCCATAGGGACCCTCTCTTTTCCACATGTCCACATCCTCCTTATTCCACATAGGAGTTCTAGAAGGATTCCTCTTGACTTCACACTCCTTCACATGCCTTCCACACGCTTGGCATGTGGCCTCTCTTATATTATTGGAACACATGGACATGAGCCCACCTCTTTATATGACTCACTCTTCCTATTTTCTAAAAACTCCATAATATCCAATACACAAATAACTCTCACCCCATACCAAGGTATTTATGATTCATACCTATGGTATTTACAATGAGCCATTCCACTTATCCTCTCAATCCCATACAATATCATAGAAAATAGAAATAAGTGAGAGCCACTAGGCTATCACTTGATACTCAAACTCTTATCAAACATAGAGAAAAACAATACCAATGCCAAATTAAAAATATCAATTTTTGGCGTCACAGTATGAACATGAAAATCAATATCCTAATTGGGAGATATAATGATGGGTGCTGTGATTAGGCGCCACTTTAAAAGCTCAAAGGCTTGGTCGCACTCTTCGGTCCATAAGAACTCCACTAATAATTTGTAAAGTGGTCTAGCTATCATGGCATACCGCAATATAAATCTTCTATAATAGCCGGCATGTCCCATAAAGACCTGTACACCTTTGGAATTTGTAGGAGGAGGCAATTCCATGATGATTTTCATTTTGTCCATGCCAGTTGCAATCCCATGTTGAGAGACGATGTGTCCCAAAACAATGCCGTGGGTGACCATGAATTGGCATTTTGTTGGATTTAGGGAGATGCCATACTCCCTGCATTTGATTAGTACTTCTTCAAGACATTTGAAGTGGTCCTGTTTGTTTGAATGGATGCACAAATCATCCAAGAATACTTGTAAAAACTTATTCAAAAATGACTTGAAAGCTGTGAACATGACTCACTGGAATGTGGCCGGGGCATTACAAAGGCCGAATGGCATGACTCTATATGCAAAAATACCCCATTCTGTAGCAAATGCTATTTTTGATTGGTCTTGAGGAGCAATTTGCACTTGGTTATAGCCACTGAAGCCATCCAAGAAGCTATATATTTTGGATCCTGCCACCTTTTCCAACACTGTTTCTGTTAAGGGTAGGGGTTAGTGATCCCTAATTGTGGCGACATTCACATTTTTCAAGTTTACGCATATTTTGAGCTTCTTGTTGCGTTTAGGTACAATGACAATGGGTGAAACCCAATCAGTGTGCTCTATCTCGTAGATGAATCTGGCATCTAGGAGTTTTTCCAGCTCATCATAAACCATGGTGCCATATTTAGGATTTGTGCGATAAGGTCCACATACCTTAGGGTGAGCACCTTCCCTTATAGGTATCATGTGTACTGCCACTTCTGGTGAAATTCCTTTCATCTCTTTGTATGACCATGCTAGGCAGTCACGGTATTCCATTAAGAGGTCTTTGAGTTTGGTTTCATCTTCTTGAAAGAGCTGTTTCCCAATGAAAACCAATTTTTCTTCCTCCCCTTCAAGGGCGAGGTTTATTGTGCGTGTTTTTGCCGGTCCCTCATAGATTGGAGTTTCTCCAATGCTATCGGTTTCTTGAACTTCAAATTCTCTGAGTGGTCATGGCATTGCTATTGGCGCATTGCTACTTGTATAATTCTTGAAGTATTCTGGCACTTCTCGAAGATCGGCCTCTGATGGGGTTGAACTAGCCTAACATGTGTCATTTGTACTGGGTGGCATAGTTGCACTTATTAATTTGTTAGGCTCTTCTTTTCTTTGTTTTTCTGAAGTTGCTTGATCGAGCTTCATCCACACATGTGGCTTATATTTCCGAAACTTCTTATGTTGGAAACTATGAGGTAACTTTTCCACTGGTAAGGTGTTTCCCAGTAAGGGTTCATGTGCTGCACATACTCCTTCCAGTCCCTCAAGGGACCATTTAAGAGGCGGTGGTTCTGTTTTTGAGGGAGCCGACTTTGCAAGGTACAATTTGACAATCCTTGTTTGGACTTGTTCGAATTCATTGAAGTGCTCAGCCTTGGCTTTTCTGTGATTTCCTCCTGCAGCTTTCTTGCGAGATCTTCTACTGTTATTCAACTGCGGAGGTTCAACTTTTGCGAGCTCGATTGCCATTAGGGCATGCAGAATGGCTAAGTCATTATCAAATATTTGATCTTCAATTTCAGCATTTATAGCCTCTGTTTCAAGGTCCCAAGGAAAATCTGAGTCATCATTGGTATGGGTACCTTCTTCAGGTTCATTATCCCATTCGAGGTCAGCCATAAAGAATGGCATCTCTAGATCGATTTGTTCTTCATGTGTCAGTGGAGGATCGACATGTAGTGCATTAGCATCTATCTGTGAAAAGATGGGGTCTAATGAATGGCAGTTGTCGATGGTTGCCAATGTTTGTATCCAGTTATTGACATTGCTTTGTGAGTCACCTGCTATGGCATGCTGTTGCAAGGGAGCTGATTTGCTCGAGATTGTCATGGAAGATGTGTCATCCAATGCCCTAGGCACAATTGGTTTAATAGCTCCTGTCCCCACATTCACCCTAACTGCAGTGTCTCAATTCTGGATTGTCAATCTATCAGTTCCCCAGTCATGGAGGACTGATGCTTCCTGTAACCAAGGACGTCCCAGTAAGATTTGATAGGATTTTTTGGGGAGATCCAAGATTGTGAATTGAAGGGAAAAGTGGACTCCTACGATCTTTGTGGACACGCCATTCACTATTCCCAAGGGTTTAGCCCGTGAATCATCGGCAAGGCATATGTTGAAATTAGCCTTTTGCATTGGTGGGAGACCCCATTCTTCATAGAGCTCCTTTGATAGGACATTGACACCTGCTCCACCATCCACTATGGCTTGGACTTCATTATATGCCTTGTGGATCAAAGGCACAGTAATGTTGTGTATGTCATCTCTCTCACCCATTCGCACAGGGATATCTTCAATGTCATTCATAGTTGGAGGGGGATTTGCGAGTTCAATCCATCCTTTGAAACTCTCCCAGAGATTGGGACAATTCGGTAAGAGGATTCCGATTGGAATTGACACAGCGCAACTTAGGATGCTAGAGAGTGCGGCTCCTTCAAGTTGACGTGGTGGTATATTCTGTTGTGGAGTCTGTTGTTGGAACAAAGGCTCGAGTAGGACCCATTGCTGGGTTTGGTGCTCTTGGATACGATCGTGGATTTGGATTCCTGAGTAGTTGTGGGACTTGTGTCTGAACAGGAGCAGGATTTAGCCTCGGAGCTAGGGGCACTTGTGCAAGTACCGGTTGCCTATATATTGGCATGGGTGCCGCTTGGTATTGTGGAGGTCGAGGTGGATTGTTGTGCATGTTGAAGATGCAATTGTTCTCATCATGGCCGCCGACGACACAGATATGGCACCACAACCGTGGTGGTGGATTTGCTTGTGCAGTGATCCTTGCTCTTAGGACTGGGCATTCATTTGCTGTATGATTTGCCAAGCAGTGTGGGCACCAGACATTTTCTTGCCGTGGATATGTTTGAGTTGGCGGCTGAGACAAGTGGAGTTTTTGATCCATGGCCTGCATCATATCTTCTTTCAGCCTCAAGGTCATGGCCTCTAGGCGATTTTCATTGGATGTCTCGGCAGTGTCCTTTGATTTACCTTTTTTTGTGCGCTTATCTCGTGTATTTGATCTGGCATCATCACTGCTAGTGTCTGAGTCTATCATGCCATCTTCGATGTCAATGGTTGCCGCATGAGCAGCACTGAATGTTTCATAGCTACTTATCTTTTTCATATCCTTGTGGATTTTCTTTCTTAGACCTGCTATGAACCATGTTGTGAGGTACTTGGCATCTGGGCGTGGGTCACATTTGGCGATCAATCTCTTCATCTTTCCCAAGTATGTGCGTACATCTTCCCTCCGGCCTTGTTCGATCTTGCTGAGTTGGAGAGCGGGATCATCTTGTAGCCTCTCTATTTGAAAGCGTCGTTTGAATTAGGTCCCATGTGGCACGTTCTTCCACGAGAAGGTTGAGGTACCATTCTAACGCTTCATCAGTTAAGGCCATTGGAAACCAAGCCACCTTGGTTTCATGGGATTGATCACCACCTGCTCGACATGCGGCATCAAAATGCTGGAGGAAGCGAGCTGGGTCTCCCCTACCATTATATTTGGGAAGTTCCAGTTTTCCCAAGGGGCGTCGGCCTTGATTGTTGTGATTTCGTCGATTGAAGAAGTTGTCAGCCTCTGCATCGAGCTCGATATCACCATCATGGTCATGACGGCATCCAGCCATGTTGGGCCATGGAGGAGTTAAAGGGAGTTGTTGAATCTCAGGGGGGGATTCGGGGTAGAGGATTGGCGGGGGCGGTGGTTGCAGCAGAGTTAGATGCAGATGTGGTGAGCGTTGGAGTCGAAGTCATTGGCCGGAATGTAACTGCATGCAGATTATGCGTGATTTGCCAAGGGTGTCGCTACCCCAAGTGCAGGTGTGGAGGTGGTGTTGTTAGGAGAGTTGGAGTGGTGTTAGTTTGTGTAGGGACCGTCGTGTTAAGAATGTGCCTAAGATTGTCCTACATGTGTAGGGAAATGTGCCAGTGCAAATGGATCGTTAATCGGACCAAGTGCGGGTGTGGAGGTGGTGTTATTAGGAGAGTTAGAGTGGTGTTAGTTTGTGTAGGGACCGTCACATTAAGAATGTGCCTAAGATTTTCCTACATGTGTAGGGAAATGTGCCGGTGCATATGGATTGTTAATCGGAGGTCACGGCGTGAAAATACGAGTGAATTAGTGCAAAATGAGGCCCACACGGGGGTGCAAATGAACGAGTGCTAGGGGTGCCAAAATGGTGTGCAATGGGCTGGAAAAATACCCCATAACGTGGTGTTTCTGTGTGTGAAATTGGGGTTCAAACGGGGTTCAGTTTGGATCCTAAACGGATGAGTTTCGCGGGGTCAAAGTAGCAACACTTATTTCATTAATTTTGGACTCATATGTTTACTTTTGGACTATTCCTTAAAATCCTTCCCAACTGAAAAGTTTACTTTATGAAACTGTCATTCGAGAATCAAAAGTTTACTTTCTGGCACTATCATTTTCACATAAGACATTTCAAAATATCTCTCTACAATGTTGTACAAATAATGCAAAAACTACTATTAAATCCTAAATTTGTATTTCTTGTTTATAAGAATCATATTCTTAAAATAAAAAATCCGAGTTATTAGTTTAAATCCATGAAAAACCATGCTATTGAGGATTCACAACATTTTAAAAATGTATACATAAGAGACCTGTAAGACTCTTTTTACTTTCAATGCAGAAAACTATAACACTCTTGAATATTCAAGAAATTAAAAGGTTTATATACACATGAGACATGATGGAAGCCTCTTTTGTACTCCAAAAAATAGCAATAGCTATGCTTGCAATTTTACATTATCATGTCATAAGTTTTACAACAAATATTGCTCTGGATGAGTCTTTGTACAAAGGATCTCCTGTGGCCTTTTCAATAATTTAATTTTTCCTTTACAATGAGTTTAGTACAAATGGGTGATCCAAACATTTGCTTGTTTGAATGTCCTTTTCTATCATGATCACAGAAATGAGTGATCCAAACATTTGCTTGTTCAGAATGTCCTTTCTGTCGTCACTTGTCGCTTGGGTGCCATCTTCATTCACTCTCATCTGACAACCACCACCACCTTCACTCTTTCTCGATATTTGAATGGTGTTATCATGGGCATTCTTCATTTGCGCTATCTCCTTCTACTTCCTCCCGGGCGAGCATCTTTGTGAACTCTGTAATGTGAGTAATAATTGGTTGCGGTAATTTTATTTTGTCTTCTACATCATACCCCATGTGCTTCTTTGTTTTCTTTGACCTTGATTTCCAGGATACTATGACTGTCTCTGTGGAAAGTCTTGAAATTGCTTCATGGTTTGGGACCCATTCCTTTTTCAAACAACTACTATACAATGTACTGTTATCTTGGTTCTCCTTCTTGCCCCTTGGCTCATACCATACCGCTGTAAATGTTGTAGCTCTCCCCCGGTCATCCATGCTCACATCAACTACTTTCGCAACCCAAAACTTCACGTTCTCATGTTCATCATCCGATGGTCGAACTGCAACAAAACAATGGACATCTATGTCTATTTGTGGCATAAACTCTCTCTTCTTGGGTCCACAATATGGACGTGGGAGCAACGATTCAAACTCATTTTCAAAGAGACCACATGCTGGACGCAAGTCATTACCAACATTTGGCCAAAATAAAGGCCGTTCTGCCTTAATATCATCTTCTCGCATTTTTGCAAGGTCCTTTATCAATTGGTAGGTCTTGCTAATTACAACAGTAGTGTGTTCCTTCCAAGAGGGCTTCCAATCAGGAAATCTCCGGAGCATTTCCTCTTTGTATGCAATAAAAGCTTTTAAGCCTTCTATTTCACCTTTGGATTTCTCGCTGAATTCTTTTATAGGAGCCCATGTTGGATGCATCTCTTTGCTCAGGATTGAAGTTAAGAGAGATTAAGGTTCTTCAGGTTCCCATTTTGTATCAAGAGAATAGTGTTGCCATTGCATCACTGGTTTTTCATCCTTTAAGAAAAATCGAAAATAGTGTGGAGCGCTATGACCAATCAGGGCATCACCACCTTTTTGTATGAAAGGTAGAATAAAGCTCTTCCAATCATACATCCTCTCAACCATTGAGCATATTGTTCCTTCCTTACGGCCACCAACTTGCCTCCCGCATTTTCTTATCAAGTCATCCATTGTCTCCATGTCCTTGTGTTTTAGTTCTCTTGAAACTGTGCTAAATACCTGATCGATATCCTCATGTGTGTGCCCAACCAACAAAAACCCAACTTCAATCTCATTGAAGATTCTATGAGCGATTAGCATTGAGCAAAATGCAAAGAAGAGTACATTCTTATTCTCTCGTCTGCAATTGTCTGCTTGTATTCTCAAAGTTGCTGGTAGGCGACCTTTTTCTGCATGTACATTGTGAATTGCCTTCATAACGGATGTTACAACTTGATTGCTATCGTGTAGATGCAAGGAATCAATCCATATGTCTGCAAAAAACTTAAATCCGTGCACTAACACTCCACATAGATGTGTCTTTAAAAAGTATTTGCCTTGTAGCTTAGGTGGAGTGTTAATGAATCGAGGTAATGTTGTTGTATTTTGATCCATACCATCTACAATAATGCACATGTACTCATTTGGGTGAGAGATAGCTTGCTCCTTCCAAAATGCATATTTTATTCTAGAATGTCAAACAAGTCCATGATGAAATTCTCTCTTTCTTTTGTAAGCTTCTTTTTGTTCTGAAGATGTTGCACTCTCAAGTGCTCGCTTTAGATCATCACAGTCGTTGCACTTTGACATTTTTTGCCTCTTTGGGATTTTAACATGTCCAAAGCTTTTTTTCCAAAGAGTATACAAAGTATGAAAAGATGCCGGTGCATGCCCTCTTTGCCTCTGTGTTTCTCCAATAGAGTTAAATACTTCTTTTTTGGTCAAACCTATCGGAAGATGCATTTCTGATAGGTGGGGTTGCGGTAAAGCATTTTCATAAATGTAATCTTTCAAAATTGCTATTGCCGCAATCGTTGAGGCTCTTGTTTTGGGCCTTCCTATGTTTCCATGAATGTTAAATTTAACTCCATACTTTGCTTTATTAGCCAAATTCCAATATGTGCCATGTGATAATCCTGTAATAATGTGATATGCATTATTGCATATACTTTTTCCATTTATAAGAGGCCTTATTTGATGTCCTGAACTTCGCCTTCTCTTATCATTTACAAGAAAGCAAGACAATCTCATGAGTAGGTATTCATTTCTTCTGCTTCCTTTCCTTTGCCAGACATGTTCTCTACAACCCTTGATGTCATGTAAGTTAATGGATCGCATACATGTATGCTTACAGCATGTAGATCGCATTGCTTTTAGCATAACATCTTCATTCATTACTCTTATTCTCTTTGGTTGCTTTTCTGGATCTGCCTGCACTCGTTGTCTTTTCATGCATCTGTATGTCCGTTTTGGGACCTTCTGTACATTCTTATTTGGATTTGTGTAGTTCTCCTTGTAAGATTTATTTGTCACGTTGTTTTCATGAGATGTTGCATCCTTGATCTTATCACTCTGACAGTCAAATACTGAATATTCCTTTGTCGATGTCATCCTTGCTTTTGATACATTCGTCAAACCATATGTAACATTTACAAGTTCACAATCAAAGTCAAACACCGAATAGTCCTTTGTTGATCTCATCCCTACTTTTGATACAATCGTAGAACCACTTGTCACAATGGCATTAGAGTGTCCCGAATGATCTTCAAACTCATCTATTCCTGAGAGAACATCACTCATTGATGCACTTTCTATGGATTTCATAACTCCATAGTCAGTGGTGATAGAGTGTCTAGAATGATCTTCAAACTCATCTATTCCTGAGAGAACATCGCTCATTGATGCACTTTCTATGGATTTCATAACTCCATAGTCTTGAAACTCCTCTACTCCAGAGAGAACATCACTCATTATACTATCGTGCATGATTTCCATAATTCCATAGTTACCTGCTTTTACTCCAAGAACTTTATCAGTACCCATGAAGCCATCCATGCTTGAAGATATAACACTTTTGACATCTTTGCCCAAGTTCTCAATGTGCATGAACTCATCCACCCCGGATAAGGCATCACTTGTGAAATATTTTTCTTTCTCGATACCAATGAACTCATCGACTTCTGATAAGACGTCAGTGCTATAATTGAGTGCATTGGAATCATCCATCTCTGAAGGAATAGAGCTTGGTACATTGGCATATTCTTTCAATTCTTTGATGTTGTAGTATACATTATGTTTATCATTAAAAACCACATGCCGAGTCTTTCCAATCTTTAAAAATTGCATGCTCCATCTCAAATCCTTACCTACCTCATAGTAGGGACCATCCAATGACATTGAGTTATCATCCATACCATCATCAGTAACTTTTTGAATTCTCATCTGCGCAAATGTCCAGTGTTCAACTTGTTCAAATCCCAAGACTTGACCTTCTGCTACATACTTATTTGTAAATGATAACATTTGTAAAATATCTCCCACTCTAAAATCCAAAGATATGCACTTTGTATTCCTGATGACATGTGTTGGATAAGTCTCATCTCTGTCCCATGCAATAAATGCTTTGTTGGAAGTATTATAGGGCATAACATCTCCAAGGATTTCCATATCCCCACACTTATGCTTTAGCTCAACATGTGCACTAAGAATCCTTGATACGATAACCGCCACCTTATCTTCGCCAAGTCTTCTAAAGTGACAAATAGAATTTGGATCACTTTCATGGATTGTAGCAAATGCAACTACTTCTCTTTTGCAACATAAAATCACCTCCATCCCTGGAATAAATTTTGTAGCCATCTCCTTTGTGAGTTTCCTTTGCAAACAAGCTGTAACAACCATTATAAAGAACATTAGTCTCTTCTCAATAATCTACTTTATTAATGATTTAAAAATCCAGAACGTGTTTGAAAATTTAATTAGACACTAACCAATAACAGCCGTAAACCAATAACAACCCTAAACCCTAAACCAAAACAACCCTAAACCCTAACCAATAACAACCCTAAACCCTAAACCCTAAACCCTAAACCCTAAACCCTAACCCCCAAACCCTAAACCCTAAACCCTAACCCCCAAACCCCAAACCCTAACTCCCAAACCCTAAACCCTAAACCCCAAACCCTAAACCCTAACTCCTAAACCCTAAACCCTAACTCCCAAACCCTAAACCCTGAACCCTAAACCCTAAACCCTTAACCCTAACCCCCAAACCCTAAACCCTAAACCCTAACTCCCAAACCCCAAACCCTAAACCCTAACTCCCAAACCCTAAACCCTAAACCCTAAACCCTAACTCCTAAACCCTTAACCCTTAACCCTAACCCCCAAACCCTAAACTCTAAACCCTAACTCCTAAACCCTAAACCCTAAACCCTTAACCCTAACCCCCAAACCCTAAACTCTAAACCCTAACTCCTAAACCCTAAATCCTAAACCCTTAACCCTAACCCCCAAACCCTAAACTCTAAACCCTAATCCCCAAACCCTAAACCCTAACTCCTAAACCCTAAATCCTAAACCCTAAACCTTAACTCCCAAACCCTAAACCCTAAACCCTAATCCCTAAACCTTAAACTCTAACTCCCAAACCCTAAACCCTAACCCCCAAACCCTAAACCCTAACTCCTAAACCCTAAACCCTAACTCCCAAACCCTAAACCCTAAACCCTAACTCCCAAACCCTAAACCCTAAACCTTAAACCCCAAACCCTAAACCCTATACCTTAAACTCTAACTCCCAAACCCTAAACCCTACCCCCAAACCCTAAACCCTAAACCCTAACCCCCAAACCCTAAATCTTAAACCCTAAATCCTAAACCCTAACACCCAAACCCTAAACCCTAAACCACCAAACTCTAAACCCTAACCCCCAAACCCTAACCCTCAAACCCTAAACCCTAAACCTTAAACCCTAACTCACCAAACCCCAAATCCTAAACCCAAACCACGAAATCCTAAACCTTAAATCCTATGAGTGTTTTCAAGTAATATCATTTATTTAAGTAATAGTTTTAATTAGAATTCATAAGTAATAGTGGAATTGATAGTTGGGAGGGTGGTAGTGGGAGAAAGGGAGAGTGGGAAAGTGGAGAAAGTAGTGTGGGAGGGTGGTAGTGGGAGAAAGGGAGAGTGGGAGAGGGAGTGGGAATGGGGGCAGTGGGGGTGGGGGTGGGGGTGGGAGGATGGGAGTGGGAGTGGGAGAGGGAGTGGGAATGGGGGAGGTGGGGGTGGGAGTGGGAGAATGGGAGTGGGAGTGGGAGAGGGAGTGGGAATGGGGGAGGTGGGGGTGGGGGTGGGAGAATGGGAGTGGGAGTGGGAGAGGGAGTGGGAATGGGGGAGGTGGGGGTGGGGTGAGGGTGGGAGGATGGGAGTGGGAGTGGGAGGGGTGGGGAGTGGGAGTCGGAGGATGGGAGTGGGAGAGGGAGTGGGAATGGGGGAGGTGGGGGTGGAAGTGGGAGGGGTGAGGCGGGAGGATGGGAGTGGGAATGGGGGAGGTGGGGGTGGAAGTGGGAGGGGTGGGGTGGGAGGATGGGGGAGGGAGTGGGAGTGGGGGAGGTGGGGGGGGTGGGAAAATGGGAGTGGGAGTGGGAATGGGGGAGGTGGGGGGGTGGGAAAATGGGAGTGGGAGTGGGAGTGGGAGAGGGAGTGGGAGGATGGGAGTGGGAGGGATGAGGTGGGAGGATAAGGGTGGGAGAATGGGAGTGGGAGTGGGAATGGGGGGGGAGGGGTGGGGGTGGGAGGATGGGAGTGGGAGTGAGAGGTGTAGGTGGGAGGATGGGAGTGGGTGGGAGAATGGGAATGGGAGTGGGAGTGGGAATGGGGGAGGTGGGGGTGGGGTGAGGGTGGGAGTGGGAGGGGTGGGGTGGGAGGATGGGAGTGGGAGAGGGAGTGGAAATTGGGAAGGTGAAAGAATGGGGGTGGGCGTGGGAGTGAGAATGGGGGAGGTGGGGTGGGAGGATGGGGGTGGGAGTGGGAGTGGGAGTGGGAGTGGGAATCGGGTGGGAGTGGGAATGGGGTGGGAGGATGGGAGTGGGTGGGAGAGAGAGAGAAGATAATCTAATAGAGAGGCCAATGGGAGAGGAGATAATGTTATAGAAGGACCAATGAGAGAGAAGCACTTAAAACCCTAGTTTTTCTTATATATACTCTCCTTCTCTCATTGTTTCTCTCATTTCAACAAAGAAGAGCAAGAGGAGAAGCAAAAATAGGAGGAAGAGCAAAAGCAAGCACAAGCAGCGATTTCAACTTTTTTCCAGGTACTTTTTTTAAAATTTGTATTCTTTGAAATTTTATTAGAGAGAGAAAAGTGAAGGAAAGATTTCTAGAGAGAGAAAAGAAGAGAGAGAGTCTTGCTGCCTCGGCAGCAAAAGAGAGAGAGAAAGAGAGAGGGAGAGAGAGGAGAGAAGGGGGGGGGGAAAGAGAGGGGAGAGAAAGGGAGGGGGGAGAGAAGGGGGAGGGGGGGAAGAGAGGGGAGAGGAGGGGAAGCCGCGAGGGGGGGGAGAGAGAGAGGGGAGGGGGAGGCCGCTACCGCGGCAGCGCAGAGGGGGGGAGGGAGGGGAGGGAGAGGGGAGGGGAGAAGGAGGGGGGGCGGCGAGAGAGGGAGGGGGGACGGGGAGAGAGAGGGGGGAGAGGGAGGGGAGGGAACCGCTGCCGCTGCCACGGCAGCGAGAGAGGGGGAGGGGGGGGAGAGGGAACGGGGGGGGAGAGAGAGGGGGGAGAGGGAGGGGAGGGGGCCGCTGCCGCTGCCGCGGCAGCGAGAGAGGGGGAGGGGGGGGAGAGGGAACGGGGGGGGGGAGAGAGAAGGGGGGGCGGCGAGAGAGGGAGGGGGGCAGGGAGAGAGAGGGGGGAGAGGGAGGGGAGGGGAGGGGAGGGGAGGGGAGGGGGGAGAGGGAGGGGAGGGGAGGGGGGGGGGGGGAGAGGGAAGGGGGGGGGCAGGGGCAGCGAGAGAGAGGGGAGGGAGAGAGAGAGAGAGAGGGGGGGGCCGTTACCGCTGCCACGGCAGCGAGAGAGGGAGGGGGGGAGAGAGAAGGGGGGCGGCGAGAGAGAGGGGGGAAAGGGAGGGGAGGGAGGGGGAGAGAGAGAAGGGGGGGCCGCGGCCACTGCCGCAGCAGCGAGAGAGGGGGAGGGGGGGGAGAGGGAAGGGGGGGGGCGGGGGCAGCGAGAGAGAGGGGAGGGGGAGAGAGAGAAGGGGGGGGGCCCGCTGTCGCTGCCGCGGCAGCAAGAGAGGGGGAAGGGGGGGAGAGGGAAGGGGGGCGGCGGGGGTAGCGAGAGAGAGGGGAGGGGGAGAGAGAGAAGGGGGGGGCTCGCTGCCGTTGCCGCGGCAGCGAGAGAGGGGGAGGGGGGGGAGAGGGAAGGGGGGACGGCTAGAGAGAGGGGAGAGAGGGAGGGGAGGGAGGGGGAGAGAGAGAAGGGGGGGCCGCGGCCGCTGTCGCGGCAGCGAGAGAGGGGGAGGGGGGGAGAGGGAAGGGGGGGCGAGGGCAGCGAGAGAGAGGGGAGGGGGAGAGAGAGAAGGGGGGGCCCGCTGCCGCTGTCGCGGCAGCGAGAGAGGGGGAGGGGGGGGAGAGGGAAGGGGGGCGGCGGGGGCAGCGAGAGAGAGGGGAGGGGGAGAGAGAGAAGGGGGGGGCCCGCTGCCGCTGCCACGGCAGCGAGAGAGGGGGAGGGGGGGAGAGGGAAGGGGGGACGGCGAGAGAGAGGGGGGAGAGGGAGGGGAGGGGAGGGGGAGAGAGAGAAGGGGGGGCCGCGGCCGCTGCCGCGACAGCAAGAGAGGGGGAGGGGGGGAGAGGGAAGGGGGGGCGGGGGCAGCGAGAGAGAGGGGAGGGGGAGAGAGAGAAGGGGGGGCCGCGGCCGCTGCTGCGGCAACGAGAGAGTGGGAGAGGGGGGAGAGGGGCGGGGGCAGGGGGCGGGGGCAGCGAGAGAGAGGGGAGGGGGAGAGAGAGAGAAGGGGAGGGGCCGCTGCCGCTGCCGTGGCAGCGAGAGAGGGGGAGGGGAAGAGGGAAGGGGGGGGCGGGGGCAGCGAGAGAGAGGGGAGGGGGAGAGAGAGAAGGGGGGGCCGCTGCCGCGGCAACGAGAGAGGGGGAGGGGGGGGAGAGGGAAGGGGGGGCGGCGGGGGCAGCGAGAGAGAGGGGAGGGGGAGAGAGAGAGGGGGGAGAGGGAGGGGAGGGGAGGGGAGGGGAGAGAGTAAGGGGGGAGCCGCTGCCACGGCAGCGAGAGAGGGGGAGGGGGGGGGAGAGGGAAGGGGTGGGGAGAGGGAAGAGAGAGGGGGGGCCGCTGCCGTGGCAGCGAGAGAGGAGGGGGGGAGAGAGATAAGGGGGGGCAGCGAGAGAGAGGGGGGGGAGAGGGAGGGGAGGGGAGGGGAGAGAGAGAGGGGGGGCCACTGCTGCGGCAGCGAGAGAGGAGGGGAGGGAGAGAGAGAAGGGGGGAGATGCGAGAGCGAGAGAGAGGGGGAGGGAGAGAGAGAGAGGAGGGGGGGGCCGCTGCCGCGGCAGCAAAAGAGAGGGAGAGGGAGAGAGAGAGAGAGAGGGGGCAGCGAGAGGGAGAGAGGGGGGAGAGAGAGAGAGAGAGGGGAGGGGGGGGAGGTCGGGGCAAGTGAGAGAGAGAGTGGGGAGCGCAAGTGAGAGAGAGGGAAAAGGTGAGGAGAAAGGGAGAGAGAGAGAGAGAGGGGAAATGAAGAGGAGGGGAGAGAGTAGACTAAGATGAGAGGAAACGTAGACTAGAGCGGAGAGGAAAGAGAGAGAGAGAAGAGTGAGAGAGATGAAAATTTAGAGAGGGAGGACACGAGAAAGTACGATCGAGATAGAAAATCTTACCAATGAAGAGGAGAAATGAGTGGGCGACGATCGAGACAAGATAAAGGAGCTACGATCAATGAGGCATATGAGAGGAGATTGGTATCTGATTTAGTCGAAACTTAAACAAACAAAACTATAAACCTTGGTGTTTGATGAAAATTTAGAGAAGAAGGGCACAAGAGAAAGTACGATCGAGATAAAAAATCTTACCAATGAGGAGAAAAAATGAGTGGGCGACGATCAAGAAGAGATAAAGGAGAGATGTTTTGATGGAAGAATTTGGGAGCTACGATCAATGAGGCATATTAGAGGAGATTGGTGTGTGATTTAGTCGAAACTTAAACAAACAAAACTATAAACCTTGGTGTTTGAAAAGAGAAACGTGTGGAAACTAGAATTTCAAATTTCCCGCTTTTTTTTAAACTATGAATCCTTGTGTTTGAAAATATGAGGCTCCATCATTCAGAAGGCAAAGAAGATTGAGAAAAAAGAGATGACAGCTCGGATGTGGAGGCCTTTAAGAAACCTACCAGACAAATACGCAAGTCTTGCTGCAGAGAAATTAATGTCCAAAGAATGGTTTTTTGGCAAAAAGGATAAAGATCATTGCATGGAAGATTGCATCATCCAACAGGTCAAGCGTGATGCAGTAAAGAGTGCAATTGAATATTTATTGGGAGAAAAAAATATTCCAATTAGCCAATGTAAAATTGATCATAGCATTGTGAGGCAGATGGCATCAGCTTTACCGTCAGCTAAACAGAAGGCTTGGGCACATAAATGGGTGAAGGTAGAAGATGATGGATCTGAAATTACTCCCTCTATGAGAAGTGACATTCCGGAAAATGTGTATGCATATGCACAAAAAGTCATCAATAACCACACTCTCAGAAAAGAAAAAACTTTGAACAAGGGCTTTCATTTCATACATGAAATCATTTCAGAGTCTGGAAAGAGTGTTGAGTGCAAGGGAGTTTCATTGAGTGATTTTTTGTCCGACGACACTGCTTGGGAGAGACCTCAGCTTTTCTTTGTCTATGAAATATCACCGGATGACATCCGTCGACTCCTTGACAGAATATTACATACCACCATTGGTAGAGTGGGACAATGTAATATAGTCATATTTGCTGATAAAGATGACAAGGAACAAATGTCTGCTACCCTAGAAAAACAATATGGCAATGAGCTCAAGATTTACAATGGGATATACTCAAGAAAAAGGGACAAGAGAGAATGCGGTCTCAAGATACAGAGTCTAGAAACCTTTTTCTTGTGCATGAAGAGCCCTTACAATGATCACTCCTTACAAAACAATATAAGAGGGAATGCAAAGAGATTGCAACTACTACTGGAAGAGCATGAAGCTCCAAGTCCCCTCCATTGCAACGCAAATCACTATGAAAGGCCAGCAAAAAGTGCTGATCTTTTAATTAGTATGATGGAATTTTTGCTACTGTCCGGATGGGAAGTCACATTGTGCCGAATGGGACATCTATTTGAAGCTCTTATCAGAAAAGGACACAATGTAAATATTATTGAGAGCCCTGCTTGCTTGGAATACCTTGATACCGTGGCTTCTCTCACAATAAAGTTTGATAAGAAAGGTCCGATCTCACATGAAGAGGATGACATAGAGCAGATCATGTATGATGAGAGCAAGAAAGATGATGAAAATGATCAAAGCTCTGGATATAATAGTGAGGACACCAGCGATAGCAAGGAAGCAGAAGAAGATGGATATGACACTGACCTTGCCTCTGAAGGTTACATAAAAAGACCACGAAGATATGTAGAGGTATGAAGACTTATGTTTAATTTTCTTTATTCATTTAAAGGTCTTTTTAAATTTATAATTAATTTAAAATATTGAATCTCATAATTATTTTATCCTTTTATAGGAGAAGGGAGAGGAGGAGGATGAGGAGGACATCGCTGGAGCAGAGAATATAGAAAGCTCATCTCAAGAAAGCAAAGCTGCTCTGGCTATCCATCGGATGACTCTAAAAAATAATCATACATTGTAGCAAATGGAGAAGTCATTTCAAGTTAGGTTTCAAGTTCGAGAACAACCTCTTACTTTTATATTCGATGAAGAGGACATTTCAATCCTCATAAACTTCAAGAAAGGGGTCAATGACAAGGTTATAATAGCCATCCTCAGGTTTGACACAAACTTTTTACTGACTTTATGCTTTTGTATTTCCATTGGATCAAATGAACTAATATTCTTTTCTTTTTATTGCAGTATGGTTTTACAACAGCTTCCGCTATATATACAAAGATGTGCATATATGGTCGATCCTCTTGTTTCTAGTGTACTTAGCAATAAGTAGAAGACCATAGATGATGTTTTTAAGTGGTTGCAACCTATTGATTTGACTGCGGCGCGAGTTATCTTTACCACATATCACGAGGAGTGAGTATCAATCCCTACCTAGCTTATCTCTTACATTGTGGAGGATTATATCAACTAATAATTATTCTTAATTGATAATGCAGCTTGCATTGGAGCTTGGTAATTGTGGACATCTTAGCCAAGCAATGCTTCTTTGTCAATTCAATAGCATCTATCCATGGCAGTGTGTCAGAGTAAGTATAACCTACTTGTGTCATAATTATGTCAATGAGATGCATCCTATGCAATGCGCACATTCATTTATGTTTTCTATTTTGATGTGTAGATCTGCTCGAAAGTTGGTAAGTGCTATAGATGCACTTATGCAAATGGAGGGTGACTTGGAAGATCAAATAGAGTATGTAACATGCCCTGCAGCGAAGCAGAATGATGACCACAGTTGTGGGTGGAGAGTTGGATATAACTGCTTTTTGCTCCTTGCTCAAATTTTTAATTTGAGAGGCGGTGAAACCTCATTGTCCACATATACAGACTTGCATCTATATGCATTTATGTCATCTATCATTAAGGCATTTATTGATAATGTGGTGGAGCATCCAGAGGAAACATTGGTTGCTACGCCCATAAGTTGTCCTGATGTAACCGCTGTATTGGACAAAATGGGGAGCTCTTCTGAGGTTAAGGTCATCATTAGCAAGCAACCTCGTGTTTTGACTTTTGGTAGCGAGGAAGTTACAATCCTCTCTGACCCTTTGAAAGAGGCTAATGACAAAGTCATGATGGCCATCCTCAGGTTTGATATGAACATCTCTTGACTTGATACTTCAATCATTTGATTCAATCTGCTTCTAACATTTGTTTATTTATTGCTGCAGTACAGTTATATCTCATTTTCCTAGATCAGTACAGAATCGCGTCTGTATGCTCGATTCTCTTCTTTAAGCTATACTTAGTGATACCAAGAAGACAGTAGATGATGTTTGTTCAATTCTACAACCTTTAGACTTGGATGGCATACTACTTGTCTTTATGCCATACTATGAGAAGTAAGTATGGTCTCAATCTTTCTTTTACTCTCTTATTTATAATATTGTGTCAATTAATACTTAATATTGTGATAAATCTTATCGCTCTTTATTGGTGATGTAGTTCACATTGGAGCCTGATAGTATGGGACCTTGATGACAACCATTGTTGGTTTGTCAACTCAATTACAGGCTTTCACGGGGTGTTCAAGTAAGTGTTCTTTTATCATATCATTATGAACATGCATCTTACTATTTACTACATAAATTCACTTTGTCATATGTCATGATGGACAGGTCTGCAAACAAGTTAGTTTCTACGATTATGAAAATCAGGGAGCATCAAGACCAACCAAATTTCCAGACACGCCTCGCAGTGGAGCAAAAAGACACGTTTAGTAGTGGGTGGAGAATTGCCTACAACTTCATGTTGTATCTCAATTAAATTTTTGAACATGTCTCCATAGAAGCATATACCAAGCTCGAGCTACAAGATTTTGTGGCTAAGACTGTTCACTATCTAACTGCTATCATTGGGAAACAACATGATGGACTCAATGAAGAACCTGAGGGAGCCAAAGAAAAAGAAGAGACAATTCAGTCTCCTTCTGTATCACAGCCTCAAGTAGAAGCATTACAGTCTACACTTGAATTAGAGACTCAATGCATTCTTCCTACACAAGAAGTGGAGACTCAATGTGCATCTACAACATCACATCTTGTAAAGGAGGAAGAGATTAAGTCTATCTCGATTGCACCAGAAGTAGAATCTCAATGTACACCATCCACACAAGTAGAGACTCAATGTACTCTTAGAGAATCACAGCCTCAAGAGGACTCATCAGACTCTATTCAGTTGTAAAACATGTAGAAAGAAACATGCATCCTTGAAGATTTTTATCTTGTTTGTATTGATTAATGATAGTGTTTTTAAAACTTATGTTAAATGTTGCAATACATTAGGATATTTTATGATATTTATTCATTACAATACATTAGGTTTTACTTTTTTGAAAGTCTAATTTATTATGTACAATAAATATCTTATGATGAGAATCTAATAATTATATCATTCTTATGTTCCATCACTTTATTTTATAGATTTCAATGTACTCAAAATCTATCATTTATTATGTACAGCAAGTCTAACTTATATTATATTAAAAGAATATCTCATGATGAGATTCTAATAATTACTAACTTATATTATATTAAAAGAATATCTCATGATGAGATTCTATTAATTATATCATTCTTGTGTTCCATCATTTTACTTTATAGATTTCAATGTACTATCACTATCTTATATGTCTCAAATGTCTCCCATTACGGTCTTGCATCCCATCATTTTATTTTATAATGTCTCGCATTACGATCTTGCATCTAGTCATCTCGCATTACGGTCTTGCATCTGTAGTTCTATAAATTCCCTAGTAGTCGTTCATCTTCTATATCTCACCCGCATCTCACCCGCAGCAGACACTTCCTCCACTTTGCTCTTCTTACCTTACTTCTCTCCTCAAACTTGCTCCTTCCTCTCCTCAAGCTTGCTCCTTCCATCTTGCCCGCAGCCTTGCCTCCTCTTCTCAAGCATACTCCTTTCATCTTGCCTTACCTCCTCTAGTTACCTTCCTCACTCTCGTTACCTTCCTCACCTCGTTCGTCTTCTATATCTTTCCTCACTCTCGTTACCTTCCTCACCTCGTTCGTCTTCTATATCTCACCCACATCAAAAACTTCTTCCACTTTACTCTTCTTACCTTACTCCTCTCCACACTTCTTCCACTTTACTCTTCTTACCTTACTCCTCTCCTCAAGCTTGCTCCTTCCATCTTGCCCGCAACCTTACCTCCTCTTCTCAAGCATACTCCTTTCATCTTGCAGCCATTATGGATCTTTTTAAGGTAATCGATTCTGTTGAGCAAGCCATTAGCAACCTCAAAGAATGGATTGCCGAGAACCAAGGAAAGAGAGAGGAGAGAAAGCAAAATCCAGCTCCATTAACCCAGTACGAGAAGGATGACTTTGCTTGTCAGAAGGCTTAGAGAAGGAAGAGGAAAGAAAAATAAGTATGGCTACTACTGAAATAGATAAATTGCAGTCATATAGGAGAGAGTTGATAGACTTTCAAAGTGAGATATCTTCGCGTGTGGCTCGTTATGGAAGATTTTCCCCGGAGGAAGCGCAAGCCATTCGGAACAAACAAAGTGTTATGCAGGAGAAAATTCATCAATCCTTACTTCTCTTCTATAATTTTAACTACATCGATGAGGAAGAGATGAGCTCAGCTCTTGAATGGGTTGAATTCAGGCTAACTTGAAAATAGAAAATTCATCAAATTGAATGGCTGTAGTCTTGAAAATCTCATGCTTAACTTTTGAAGGTGTTTATTAACACCATTAAATATTAAGAGAGTTTACAACAACCGAATCTTATTTTTTCATGTAACTTATGTAGTCTTGAAAATCTCGGCCTTAACTTTTGAAGGTGTTTATTAACACCATTAAATATTAAGAGAGTTTACAACAACCGAATCTTATTTTTTCATGTAACTTATGTAGGCTGCGTTAAATTTTATAATTTTAGTTTCATGTCCTTAAAAAATATATAAAAAAATGCTTGTTTTTATGTTTTTATATGTGCTTTGAAGATTGGGTTTTTCTTAAATTTTATCTGAAAACTAGTCCAAAAGTATATGTAAAAATGAATTTGTACATTGACAAGTCCAAAATTAATGAAATAAGTGTTTAGCAGTAAATATTGCGTTGGTGGGTCCTAATGGTGGTGTGAATGGACTTTAAGCCCAACCGAGGGGTTGAAACCAAGTTGATCTAGTTAGACTAACTAACCTATTTGTCTAGTTAAAGGCTAATCAGTTAGTCTAACCTAGCCTAGTGAGGGTTAGATTGACCATAGTTAGTTCAACTAACTTAGTTAGTGTAACTAACTACAGTTAAGTTAACTGAGGTAAGGTTAAGCTAATCGAACCAAGGGCAAAACTAAACTAGCCTAGGTTTCTGCTAACTAACCTAGCTTAACCTAATCTAACTGAGTTAGACTAACTAGCATAGGGTTAACCAACTAACCTAACCTAGGTTAACCAACTAACCTAACCGTAGTTAGTCATTAACCTGAGGTTAGTTTTAGGTTAGGTTTTTTTTTTCCCCCCTCTGTGGGAGGGGGTGGTTTCGCGCGGGGGGGTGGTTTCGCGCGGGGGGGTGGTTTCGCGCAGGGGGGGCGGTTTTTCACAGGGGGTGGTTTTTCACAGGCGGAGGTAGGGTCTGTGCGGGGGTGAGGGGTGAGGGAGGGCGTTGGGTGAGGGGCAAGGGGGAGATGGAGGGTGAGGGTCGGAGAGCGGGGGGGTTGAGCACAGGGGGGGCAGGGGGTGAGGGGCAGGGGGCGAACAGGGGGTTGGGGCAGGGGGAAATGGGCGGGGGGGTGAGGGGCGAGGGGGGGACGGCACGGGGCAGCGGGGGCGTGAGAGAGAGGGGGCGGGGGGTTCTGTGTGGGGCGGGGGAGGTGGGGGGCGGGAGGGTGGTGGCGGGGGGCGGGGGAGTGGCACGGGGGGCGGGTGAGGAGGCTTGGGCGCGTGGGCGGGTCGTGGTGGGGCGGTGGCGTGAGCGAGGGGCGGAGCGGGGGAGTGGCGTGAGCGGGGGGCGAGGCGTGGGAGTGTCGCAGGCGGGGGCGGGGCAGGGGAGTGGCGTGAGTGGGGGGCAAGGCGGGGGAGTGGCGTGAGCAAGGGGCGGGGCGGGGGAGTGGCTCAACGGGGGGCGGCGCTATGTGCATCGTCGGAGGGGTGGCGGGCGCAGCGCCTCTGCAGAGCGTCGTCGGGGGGGGAAAGGGGGGTTAACAGAGAGGGGGGGGAAAGGTTTACAGAGAGGGGAGGGTAAGGGGTAGAGAGAGAGGGGGTAAGGGGTAGAGAGAGAAAGAGGGGGGACGGTGGTAGAGAGAGGGGGAGGGTGCTAGAGAGAGAGGGGGTGGGGGAGAGAATGAGGGGGAGAGAGGAGAGAGAGAGAGAGAGAGAGAGAGAGAGAGAGAGAGAGAGAGGGGGGGGAAAAGGGGGAGAGAGGAGAGAGAAAAGAGAGAGAGGGGGGAAGGGGGAGAGAGGAGAGAGAAAGGAGAGAGAGGGGGGGAAGGGGGAGAGAGGAGAGAGAAAAGAGAGAGAGGGGGATGGGGAGAAAATGAGAGAGAGAGAGTAAGGGAGGGGGAGGGAAAGAGAGAGATAGAGAGAGAAAGGGGGATGGATAGAGAGAGAAAGGGGAGGGATAGAGAGAGAAAGAGAGAAAGGGGGAGGGATAGAGAGAGAAAGAAAGAGAGAGAGTGAAAGGGGGAGGTGGTGGGGGTGGTGGAGGGGGGAGGGGCAGGGGGAGGTGGAGATGGAGGGGGAGATGGAGGGGGGAGGAGGAGATGGAGATGGAGGGGGGAGGGGGAGGGAGGGGGAGGGGGGAGAGGGAGGGGGAAATGGAGGGGGGAGGGGGAGATGGAGATGGAGAAGGGAGAGGGAGGTGGAGAGGGAGGGGGAGGGGGGAGAGGGAGGGGGAGATGGAGGGGGGAGGGGCAGGGGGAGGTGGAAATGGAGGTGGAGGGGAGAGGAGGAGGTGGAGATGGAGGGGGGAGGTGGTGGTGGAGATGGAGGGGGGAGGGGAGAGGTGGTGGTGGAGATGGAGGGGGAGGGGGAGGTGGAAATGGAGGGGGAGGGGGGAAGGGGGAGGTGGTGGTGGAGATGGAGGGGGGAGGTGGTGGTGGAGATGGAAGGGGAGGGGGAGGTGGAAATGGAGGGGGAGGGAGGAAGGGGAGGTGAAGATGGAGGGGGAGGGGGGTGGTGGAAATGAAGGGGGGAGGGGGAGGGGTGGTGGAGATGGGAGGGGGAAAAAAAAAAGAGCACAAAAACTTGACGGACGAAAATAAAAAAGGAGGGAGAAGTGGTCACCTGAACGCTCTCCAAGTCTTTCTCGATGTAACGGGATTGTTGTGGAACAATGGACGGTGGGTGGAAGGCTAGGTTATCGCTGCAAGAAGGGCTCGAAGTCACTTACAATGCAAGGATGGGAGTAAGGTGGTGGTCGATGGAGAGGGAGGAGTGTCTTGCATGGGGCTCGAAATGAAGAAGAGAATGGAGGCAAAAAGTGAAAGATGAAGAATGAGGGGGTGGAGTAGGTTTTTATAGGATTTGATTTTAGGTTTAGGGTTTAACCCTAAACTCTTCCCGAGCCATAACTCTTTATGGAGAGCTCGGTTTGCTTTTTTGAAAAAAGGTAAAATGATCAAAATTGCAAGCTCTACGCATTCGTGTCCACTACCTAGCCTGATTGTATATCATGTGGCTTCTATTTAAGAAATAAAGAAAATTTCTTAAGGTAGTAACCCAAGGTTGATGCTTGGGGTTGATATGTTTGGCTAGAAATGGGAAAAAAATTTTACTCTCCTTGCCCTAGAGTGTTATGTTCGTGAAAGTTCGAAGTAGCTTGTTGTTATACACATACCTACGTATGTTTACTCACTACTTGAGATGCTAGTCTCCCCGACAGCGGTGCTAAATGTTGGCTCTTTCCTACTGCTTTCGTAGGAAGAGTTGGGTTTTCTATGTTTGCAGGGTTCTGAGGCTTTTTGTCACCTACAGATATATTGCGATTGTCGATTGTAGTATATGTGTAGCTTAGGACCTCGAGTCATGTTCCGGTGAGAGACGTAGGCTTAAGTGTGGTAAGCAAACAAAGTGCATGCATGTGTAAAAGGAACGTAAATCATCTTTGTTAAGGTAATGAAGGCTTTCGCCTTCATTGGGGGTTGTAGGGTTTAGGAGGAGTTTAAGGGTTCAGAGTTCCAGGGTTTAGAAGGAGGTTCCAGGGTTCAGAAGGAGGTTTCAGGGTTCAGAAGGAGGTTCCAAGGTTAGGGTAGAGTACATGGTGGAGAACTCGTCTCCCTCATAGATCATGGAGTTTTAAGGGTTGAGGAACAAAGGGTTTAGGGGAGCATAGGAGTGGGAGAGGAAGAAGGTGTAAGAGCATGGGGGAAAGAAGAAAGAGGAGGGAGGAGGAGGAGAGAGGAGGAGGAGGAGGAGGGAGGAGGGAGGAGGAGGAGGGAGGAGGAGGAGGAGGAGGGAGGAGGAGGAGGAAGGAGGAGGAGGGAGGAGGAGAGGGAGAGGATGGGTTTCAAGGTTGGAGGAGAGGGGAGGAGGAGTTGCAAGGTTAGGACATGCTTTTGGACGTGCAGTGCAAGGAAGCATGGACACTTGAGACAAATGCTTGGAATACCAAAGTAGACTCAACACAATGCCCCAAAGAGTGTGGGCTTCATTCCATTATGGGGTATTTATACAAGTTGGAGAGCTTCTCTCTCTACATGTAACACAAAGTTGTAACACAAAGTTGTATCACAAAGTTGTAACACAAAGTTGTATCACAAAGTTGTAACACATTCTCTCTCTACATGTAGAAGTTGTAACACAAAGTTGTAACACAAAGTTGTTACACAAAGTTGTAACACAAAGTTGTAACACAAAGTTGTATCACAAAGTTGTAACACAAAGTTGTATCACAAAGTTGTAACACAAAGTTGTATCTAGAAGAAAGTTGCAACCTCGGGGGGGTCACTATGTATGAACCCTCTATATCACGTGCGTTCAAGGCCTATATTTAAAGTCCCTTATCTATAAAAAATTTCATTAATAAAATGTACCCCTTTTCTATACAAATCTGTAAATTTTTTCCAAAACTATTTTAAATAGTCCCTTATGTATATTTATTTCTGTAAATTTTAGAAATAAAAAAAATCCTTCTGTTGAACTCACGTGATAGGGTTACATGTGATGAGTGACCCCCCCAAGGTTGCAACACAAAGTTGTATCTAGAAGTTGTAACACAAAGTTGTATCACAAAGTTGTAACACAAAGTTGTATCACATTCCCTTTCTACATAAGTTCATGTTGGCACAGAGTCAACCGTCTCCATCACTAATGGAAGAATTATTTCTTCACACTCAATAGATATTTGAAGGTGCCTCCAATGGCACAAAGGGGTTCTTGTTTCTAGCATTTCATTAAGCCTTGTCTCAGTTAATTCCTCATGCTTAGCGTCTTCACCAACAAGTAACATATCCATCAATATGTCTCTTGTAACTGTCATCTCAATGTTCTTACAGGATGCATTTGGAGACACCTTAGCACGCATCAAAACCATGTCCTCAACTTGTTGTCTTTTCTGCCTTGAGATCCCTTGTTCCACAGGGTGGTTGTGCATACCCATATGAATTGTGCATTTGGTAACTCTTTCACGGTCATGCGGGAGACAATAGTACATGATTGCAGCACATGGTTCTACACACTCTGGTGACTCACCACAATGCTTGCAAACTAATGTTTCTATCTCCTTTTTGAGTGGCCCTACAGAGGGTGTATTCTTTAGCTTGCCTTTCCACTGTGTTTCATTTACTAAACCAGTGCACTCATTGTAAGCACAATCCACATTATAACACCTCAAATAACCTCCACATCTACTAAATCTTACAACATCTCTAAAAAACTCTTGTGTGCTTGTCGTATACTCTGTCTAAATATGCCCATCACACCTCTGATCCATTCCTTTCATAGGAGAGCTTGAACTTATTGGTGGTAGCTCAAACAAAACATATCCATCATATCACGCTGGAAGTTCTTGCATGACATGCATCGATTGTGCACTTGAAAAGGAGACATGCAAAGAGCTAGACAATGGAAGCCTTTGCAACCTTGTAAGTACACTCACCTCTTCAACAGAACTTGATGATACATTTGACACTATTTTTCTTACGACCACCATGAAATGTTGATGGGTTCGGCCATTCAATTTGAAGCCTTTCTCTCCCCCTTCCAAATCCACCAAAGGTTGACAAATAGCAGCATCTTCAATTCCAATTTGTTGATGTACTTGAATCTCTTAATCTCCAATGGCAAAATGGTCCTTAATGTCTGTTAACGCAACCTCACAAAACTCAGTATCATATCTAATACAAGTGTTTGAGATTGCAAAAATTTCAGTAGAATAGTTTGAGGTGCCATTCTATTGTCTTAGACAGAAGAACATAAGTGCAAAGCCAGTAGAAGGTGATGAGAAGGGGAGGCCTTGGAGAATTGCAAAGCTAGTAGAAGGCGTCAAGAAATGGAGAGCTTTGAGAATTGCAAAGCTACTACTAGAAGGTGACAAGAAGTGGAGAGAGGTGACAAGAATGAATACATGTGTTAAGAGTGTGTTAATCTTGAATTTACAATTTTAAATTGATATTATTATTATATTGCAAAGGTTTCAATGTGATAAAATCTACCAATTACCATTGGTGGATACGAATCTATTTTGTGAACTTGTACATTATGCACTATATTTATTTATAGGAGAACAGTAGATGGTGCACATTGCCAGATACATACTAATTGTGTGAATCTTTGCTCATCACTTTGGAGGTAGCCTACCACTCCTTTTCTTCATGCCACTTTGGAGGCCACCTACCACTCATGCAATGAGCTACCAACAACTGATGATGTCGATATTGAAGGCTGAGAGTGTGAACAACTAACTTCATGTTAACTTTGTGTTAACTTCTAACATCATGCTAACTTCTAACCTCATTTTTATGATCTTGTAACTATCCATCAATAGAACTATGATCTTCTAACTTCACGCTAACTTCTAACTTCATTCTAACTATCATGATAACGATCTAACTTTCCATCATGCTAACTTCTAACTTCATTCTAACTATCATGCTAATAATTATGCCTAACCGAGTGTTCTGCCTAATTGGAAGAACTGAGCATTCTGTTGAACTGAGCATTCAGCAAAGCGGCTAATGATAATCTAATGTGGCTGCCATCTTCATGTAAAGCTCATGCTCCATTTGTCAGTTTTCATGAAAATCTGATGCTCCAAACTCAATGAAAATTGACGTTCAATGAAGCGGCTTACTCATGCTGAAATACTGTCAGTTCCATCTTCCCCATCTTGACTTCAAGCTTTGCTTCTGCTCTCAAGCTTTGCTTCAAACTTCCTTTGCTCCATCTTTGCTCTTGACACCAGGAATCTTGACGCTTACCAATCTTGACTCCAAGAATCTTGACGCTCACCAGCATTCTTCTCCCCTTCCCCTTCCTCCTTCTCATCAGGTACCTTCTCCTTTTTCCTTTCATATGCATTTTCCTTGCTTCCTTGCATGAATTTTCTGAAGCATATCATAGATGGATTGCACGATTTTCTTCTTCGGTGTTTGCTTGAGCTGGATCCACCATGCTGAGGAGCAGATTGTTAGGAATGCCCACCATCACCTCGATACCAGAGTTGGCTAGCGCCATGAGCGCGATACTATTGGAATCAAAGAGCTTCACTTTGGGTATGTGATTGTCCTTCAACATCTTGACGATCATCTCGGGAGAGATTGATTCATCTTGACATGAAGCACTAGAGCCGACTGGGAGAGAGGTCCCCAAGCGAGAGAGAAAGAGCAGAGATTGATTCATCTTGACACCAAGCACTAGAGCTGACTGGGAGAGAGGTCCCCAAGCATGCATGTTGGTTATGTGAGAAAGCTAAGGCAAAAAGACGCGCTTCTTTCTCACGAGGAATGGCGAGAGTAGAGCAGTTAGCTGGGCATCAATGTATGTGGTTGTCATCGCTGTGGAGCTGTCTGCATCTAAAACAAAATGTACGATAGATCTTCAAGATGAAGAAGGTACAGAGAAGCTTTGAGAAGCATGTGAAGAGAGTGGGAGAGAAGTAAGGAGTCTCACTTGCAGCTTTCTCACATACACAATGGGGGAATACACACAAAGGTGGAGGCTAAAAAACAGTTTTCCTCTCCTTAGTTGTGAAAACCAAAAGAACTCTCTCTAAGTACAAAAGAAATAGGTGAACCCTATATGTGGGTCTCAAACCAAACTCAGCTAACCTAGGTGGCATACTAACTGAGCCACTAACTAGAGTACATAAAGATAGATGTCATCCAGCTATTATTCATGGGCGGTGTACCAACCGCATCTGTAGCTAACAAGTCGGTGACATAAATGCACAATGGTCACCCTGGCATATCACGAGTAGAGCTCGATATCTCAACACTCCCCCTCGAGCTCAATCCCATATGCTGAAGATTCTTCGCGTGTAGTATTTTACAATACACCAGTCACACCCTACCCTGCCTATGTGTGCTTTGTGGATGTATCTTCACCTAATTTTCAATTCAAGCTACCTCTTTCCATTGTTTGCCAATAGATAAGCCTCATTTCGTCTCTCTCTTTTCCATTTTCCAAGCATGGCTGACATTCCTGTTTTTGTGGACAGGTTGACGAAAATCCAAATGAGTATCTTGTGGCCTTCAAGCACCGTTGTGTTTCTCTCAACCTTCTTACTGAAGATAGATGGCTGTTGGTTCTTCCCACATTTCTAGAGGGTTTGGCTCAAGTGTGGTATGAGAAGCAGGCCGATGACATTCGCCAAAGCTGGCCAAGGTTACCAGTAGCGATGATTGAGTATTTTGGCAAAGAAGAGGAGCCGGAGAATGTGTACATGCAGGTGGCAAACTTGAAGCAGTCAGAAGGTGAGATGGCGTGTCGATATGTGGATTGAGCTGCTATGCTCCTGGACCGTTTGATTGCCACACAGGAGGACAATGCCAGATTTTGAGCTAGAATGACTCAGCATGTGCTGGGCTACCTTGTAGCAGGAGCAAGTACGAATTCCACCTCAAGCTTAAATGGGAGAATCTAGAAACTATGGTACTAGCACATGAGATTGCTCAAAAGCTTGATAAAGTTTAGTCTGGCCTCGTCGCTTCAAAGAAGACGATTGTCCCTCCGCAACCCCCTCAATTCTTGCAACAACAACCTGGGGGGTCCAACTCAGGGGCATACCCCCACCCCTCATTGGGGATGTATCCACTGCCTCCACCTGAAATGTATGGTCCTCCCTTAGGTGCTTACCCTCAACAAGGTGTATATCCTCACCCTCCTCCTGGAAGATTTCCCCAGCCTCGCCCATGAGCCCCCCTCCTTCCTACTCCCCCGGCCCCTCCTGTTAAAGAACCCAGAGTCAATGACCTAGCCAAGGCCCTAAATGATCTTCGGCTTGAGATGGTGGGCATCAGAAATCAAGCCAATCGCCCTCCAAGAGAACATGCCAATTTTGTGTGCTACGAGTGCCACCAGAAGGGTCATTATCACACAGAATGTCCCAATATTCCAAGGGTGAATCTTCTAAGTGAATTAGGCACCGAGGATTCTGACGTAAAGATCCTTGACCTCGGGAAGAGAAGTCGTACCACCTCGGACCCCTCTCCAAACCGTGGCCGGCGGGCCGCCCCAAGAAGAAGGTGTCCTTCTCAAAGCCCTCAGATGCTGAGATGGCAGACCCACCAACAGAGAAGACTAAAAGATCTCGTAGGAGTAAGCGGTCGCCCTCGGATTTTCCTATCGGCTCAGGGCAAGAAGACTATTCAGTCGTTTAGGACCTTGCTCATCGGTCTTTGAGCATCACGCTTCCTCAACTAATAGCATTAAGCCCTAAGGTGAGACGTGAGCTACAGCAAGGGCTCTCAACAAGGAAGAGCAAGGAAAAGGGAAAGGTACGAGAGGTTTCTTCTATCTCTGAAGAAATTGATCGGCACCCGCATACAGTAGATGTCATCATAGATAATTGCCATGTCAAAAGTGTGTGTGTCAATGGGGGAGCTGCATCTAATATCATGGTGCCCCGTATCACGAAGAAATTGAATTTGAAATGCACAAGGCGTTCCTCCACTCGAATCAAGGTAGCAGATGGTCGTCGCCACCCTGGGAGTCATTGAGGATCTGCCCATCACTGTCAATGGGTCGACCACCACCATCAATTTCTATGTGGTGAACATCGAAGGTATAGGCAGGAGTTATCTAGCCATACTCGGGAGAACATGATTGAGAAAGAGTGATGTAGTCAGCTATTGAAAGACAGGACACATGTCTTTTGGTGCTTTCTAAGGAGAAGATCCTGATGCAACTGGGTGCCACGGAACCAGAAGAAGAAGAGGAGAAAGACAGTGATACTCTCTCATCCTCAGTGTCTGAATCAATGGAAGAATCAGATGGGGGGGAGGAGTTCTCAAAGGAGGAATTTTACATGATGGGGGTGTCTCCAACCCCGCCACCTGTAGAAAAGGTAACAGCTAGTCCTCAACAGCTTGAACCTATGCTTTCCCCTGACCTCACTCTGAGTGAGAAAGATGAGTTCCTAGAAATGTTCAAAGATTTCCCTGACCTCTTTGCAACTAGCTACCACCACCTTCGCCATGTGACTACCATAGAACGCAAGATAGAGCTGAAGCCTAATGCTAAGCTAGTGGCTCAGAAGTATCAGAGATTAGGGCCCCTACAGACCGATGCTTTGCGCTCAGAGTTGCAGAAGCTTGTAGAAGCTGGGTTTATTGTTCCGGTTCACAATACTGAATGGGTTTCACCAGTGGTAGTCACCCTAAGAAAAACAACAAGTGGCGGGTCTGCATCGATTATAAGAAACTCAATGCAGCCACCAAGAGGGACCATCATCCTTTGCCCTTTCAAGACCTCATTCTTGAGAAGGTAAGTAGTCATGAGATGTATACTTTCTGTGATGGTTACTCCGGGTTTTATCAAATCAGAATTGTTGAGGAGGATGTGTTTAAAACCACATTTGCCACACCTTGGGGGACGTTTGCATTCAAAGTAATGCCATTTGGCCTCACCAATGCTCCTGCTACCTTTCAGAGATTTATGCAGATGGTGTTTGATCCTTATTTGGGGGTTTTCTTGGAGGTGTTTTTAGATGATTTCTATATATTATCGGCATGTAAGGAGCATGTCATGAAGGTTAGGTTGGCCTTCCAAAGGGTCAATGATGCGAATGGCAGACTCAACCCTGATAAATGCACCATTGGAGCCACTCAAAGGAGGTTACTGGGGCATATTGTCTCATCCAAGTGCGTCAAGCCTGACCCCGAGAAGGTAGAAGCTATCCTCAAGCTCTCCCCTCCAACAACCAAACATCAGGTATGCTCATTTGTCAATCTAGCAGGATACTATCACCACTTCGTTGATCAATATGCTTCTTTGACGTGACCCATGACTATGCTATTAAAAGATGGGGTTGATTTCTCTTGGGATGAGGATTGTGATCATGGGTTTGTACAAATCAAGAGTGCTCTGGATTCAGAACCCATTCTATGCAATCCTGATTGGTCAAAGACTTTCTATATCAATCTTGGGTTTGGTGAGCATACTCTGGCAGGTATTCTTCTCTAGCAAGGGAAGGATCGGTTCATGTATCCCGTTCGATTTGCTTCTCGACAATTGCTCGAAACTGAACGATGCTACTTTGAGGCTCACAAACATGCCTTGTCTTTAGTGTTCTGCATTGAGAAATTTAAGCATTATGTGGCTAGAAAGTCCATTATAATCTGTAGCAATGGTCTTGCAAAGCAGGTTCTTCAATCACCAAATCCCATGGGCCATTTGGCCAAATGGTTAGCAGTTCTACAAGAATATTATTTTTCTTTCAAAATCGTAAAGGGGGGTTGTTCCAACTTGAAGAATGCTTTGATTGATCTAGAGGATTGCCTCGATGTAACCCTCATAGCGGCCATAGAAGTTGGGTCTCCATGGTATGGTGGTATCTATAGATTTCTGACCGCTTTCTCCTTTCCTCCAGAAAGTACTAGCTATGAGAGAAAGAAGATCCGTAGAAATAGTAGGCGCTACACTCTCTTTGATGGGGTGTTGTACCGTCAAGGCATGGATGGGGTACTAAGACGGGCCATTGATACAGATGAAGTACCTAAGGTATTGAAGCATTATCATGATGGATTTTGTGAAGGCCATTATGCCGGTGACTATACAGCTAAGAAGATTTTACATGGTGGGTACTACTGGCCAACCTTGTTCAAGGATGTCACTATGTATTGCAAAACTTGTGAACCATGCCAATTCTTTGGTAGGAAGGATTTGCGTCTTGGGCAACATCACCCAATGATGTCCATCCATCCATTTCAGAAGTGGGGAATAGATTTTGTTGGGCCCCTGCCCATGACTACCCGCAAAAAGAAGTATCTTCTGGTAGCCACTCAGTATGTCACTAAGTGTGCTGAAGCTATCGCCCTCCCCGCTGCAAATGGTAAGGCAGTTTCAAATTTCATATTTGAATGTATCTGCATAAGGTTTGGGACACCCATGGAAATAGTATCTGACCATGGGAGTCCATTCTTAAATGAAGCAGTGGAGTTGCTCATGGATCGCATGGGTTGATCATCGCACTTCTAGCATCTATTATCCAGCATCCATGGGACAAACAAGGCGAACCAATAGCCTCCTTTGTAAAACCATGGGGAAAATGGCCATGGGGAACAGGAACCAGTGGGATCAAAAGGTCACTGAAGCCGTGTGGGCTTACAACATCACCCAAAAAAGGTCTACAAGTCACACTCCTTTTGAGTTGGTGTATGGTACTGAGGCAGTTTTACCACTAGAGATAGAGATTCCGACTTTGAGATTAGCACAAGAATAGAGGATGACATAAGATAATCATGTAGAGGCCAGGTTGGTACAACTTGAGAAGCTAGATGAAACTTGACGCCTGCACTCCATCAAATAGAGATCCAAAAGAACCGACAAAAGGCCCGCATGGATGCTAAGATTCGCAAGGGATAACACAAATCTCTTACTTCACCTATATTTGGATGCATATACTTACTTATCACAAAGAGGGAAAAATGACATTTTATAAATCGAAAGATCTTGTGGCTGTAAGTGTCTTGCTAGTTTATCATCGACCATCAAATATTCTCCATTTCTGGTTTTCCTACTTGCAAGTGAATACCAAAGAGGCTTCTCAAAGAAGTATTGTTGAAAGATATTTGCAGGAAGTCTATACTCCAAGAACCTAGTGTCAAATAAGTTGGAAACTACACCAAAATATTTATCACCACAATAATAAAAAATATTAGCTAAAAGGCAATGTATATCTTACATGATAAAAAGGTCCATATGTATTATGTTGAGCTCTTCACATAATGTCCTTTATTAGCGTCTCATTGCAATCTATAGTCATTTCTGGTTTTGCTAATGAGTGAAAGCAAACATTTTGATACCTAAAAATCAAGTCTCTTGTTAGCTTTGAAGGCAATAATGGCTTTCTTTTGCTTCATTGAATTCTAATCTTCATCTATGAATTTGAAGATATAAGAAGGTACTATATCTCTTGCTGCCAAGATTCCTAAACTTGATGTTGTAGCCAATCTTCATAGAAAACCTTATGCATTGAATTTTTTGGATTTCTTGTCTATAGTCCAAAATAAAAGGGAATAGAAAAACTATGTCATATACCTCTTGTTTCCAAGACTCGTAAACTGGATCTGGTAGCCAATCTTCACAGAAAACCTTACGCATTTAGATTTTTTGGGCTTCCCTAACTTTCGAAATTTCTACAATCCAATATAAAAAAAAGCAAATAAACCATATTACAAATCTTGTTTTTCTTATATATTAAATATATAAACTCAAGACAAGTACTTTTTATTTACAAAATTCTACACAAATTATGCACAATACTAAAACAAACCTCTTTAATGATTCCAATTTGCGTTGCACTAGAAAATTGCAAATGTTTCAAAGCCTGACATCCAAAGTTCCTTTGAATGAGAAAGAATGTGACTACATCATATAGTATGACAAACTGTAGAATCATTCATACCTATACTGCTTCTATTGTAGAGTTTGAACCTTCATCAAATCAAGCATCATCCTGTGTAATCAAAAAATTGAATAAAAATCATGATACCAAAACTATTAATTATACATAACTTTAGTAGAATAAGAAAGTCTATTATAATTTTATTACAACCTTATGATATAGTATTTTGTTTTGTATAGAATGAGAAAAATCCAATGTAGAGGTTATAATCCCTCCATGTTGTGAATATTCATCCTGGACACGAGATACTATGTTAGTCGAGTGGCACACTAGACCTCTGTAGGCACACACAGTGCTCCATAGTCACTACATGTGACCACTCCTGCCACCTCAGCACACGGCTCCACCAGCACACCTCTTGCTAGGCACAGTGCCACATCATCATTGCATGTGACTCACAGTGACACATCATCATTGCGCACCAACCATTTGACTGGTTGGTTGGATGTTTTGTGCTAGTTTGGGCCAGCCAACCAGGCCCTCTAGCATGCCTATATAAAGGGGGTCTTGCTGCCCTCATGTCTCATCCAGCTCCCCTCAGAGTTCAGCCCCCAGAGTAGCCTCTAGCACCTCCAAAAATCCCCTGTAGGATAGTAGCAAACTCGGCAACCCTTTGATGATTCCAAGAGGGTGCCTATGCAGCACCATAGCCTTGGCTCGGAGTAGAGGTTTGGGTTTGCACTCCTTTTGCCCCTCCACCTAGATCAAGTCGTATCTCTTAATCTAGGAAGAATTTGAGGGCACTCCGAAAAGGAAAGTCACTCAATTTTTTGTGCTCTATGTGCTCGTCACATCACGTGCACATTTTGGCACAAGTCACACTCACATTTTAGCCTCACCCCACCAACAAAACCACTTCCTTCACACACATTCGCCTCTTCATCGTCGATGCATCTGACCCAACATTTAAAAAGAACAAAAGAAAAGGAATTATTTGATGTTCTTTTGTCACTCGATGGTTGGTATAGATCTAGATCAAAGTAGACTAGATCACCATAGAGAGAACACTTTGAATTTTCCCAAGCTGCCAATCTAAGCCATGCCCAAAATTCTCGACTAGTACCTACTCGGAGTTAGTCCATACGCTCACATATGGTTTCACATCATTAAATTACCTAAAACCTGATGTTCATCAGTTCGGTGACCAAACTTCAGAGTTCAGAGGCATTGCCGACTGTTCAGTGGGCAGATAGCATTTGATTTCACACACACATGCCACCATTGTAAAGCCTACACGGCTAGGCATTGTGCACATCATTTCAGCCTTGTAAAGCCTCTTGGCTATTCTCGGCATCATCTGCCACAAGCCTTGTAACACAGATCTGATATTGCAATTCTATCTTCACCGATAGTTCAGATTCCACTTGGCACACTTAGTGTATTTGCAGTTGATTCATATAGGGATTTTCACGACACTTTTGAGTACATTTCTTGCACCATGTCTATGACTAGAAACCTCAATCTAGAGGCATCTGCTAAGTTAGAAAACTCCAATTACAGTACATGGAAATACCGAATGGAGACCATTCTTGTACTTCAGGACAAATGGGAGTATGTCGATGGGCCTACACCTAGACCACTGGATGATACAGCCAACGGTAGCTCTACTCCCCCTGTTGTCATAGCACCAGCAGCGGGATCTACAATGGGATCTACAACTACACAAATAGTTTTTGCACCAGTAGCAGATCCTGCCATTGCCCGAGCTCAAGCAAAATGGGATAAGAAAGACAAGTACGCCTATCATCTGATCAAGCAGAATGTGCAAGATGTCATGCTAGGACAGCTCAACACAGTCAAGACATCGAAAAGAAGCATGGGATATGTTTGCAGCTCTCTACGAGTCAAAGAACACATCCAAGATTCTCACACTGAGAAACCAAATCAACCAAAGTTTCCACAACAGTAGCAAAACCGGTCATGCTTATGTACTCTAGATAAAAGACTGCAACAATCAACTTGCAGCAGTAGGAGAGACTATGAACCCCGCAAAAATGGTTCAAGTAATCCTAAATGGACTAGGAGAGGGATACGAGAATCTAGTCCAGAGTATTGCCATCCAACATCAAATTTCGACATTGGAAGAACTTCAATCAGTCCTACTTGTGAAGAACTCAGGATGCAAGCCATTCAAGCACGTAAAGGTCATTCTAATGTGATCAAACATTCACAACTTCAAACAGAAGCAGAGGCAGAGGCAGAGGTAGAGGTAGATCATATCAGAGAAGTGGTCATCATCAACAACAAAATCAGCAAAGTCAGCATCAGCATCAGCATCATCCTCAGCAGCATCAGAATCAACAAAGAGGAAATCATTCCAACCGAGGAAGATTATAAGGATGAGGGAATGCATCCATCAATGTGTCAAACATCCAGTGCAACTACTGTCACAAGTTTGGACACTATGAAAGAGATTGCTGCAAAAAGCAATACGACCAAGGCGGTCAATCCACAAGGGAATTTTCGAGGTAGAGGAAATCATCATGGTGGACATTCTAGTCACAGTCATTTTGCAAATAAACATGGGAATATTTTTCTTGCAAGCGAGGAAATGCAGAAAACTGATACAGTGTACCTAGACAAGTGTACCTAGACACTGACTACAATCCCAAAGAGGACTTTAGCTATCAAGTCAACCAAGCGGAACAGGATCCTTGGTATATCGATAGTGGTGCATCATCTCACATGACAAATCATCAGGAATGGTTCATAGAAATGAAGCCATTAGAAGGTCAAAAAATGTCATCTACACAATAGTTTATAATACACCGAATCGAGTTCAAGGGACAGGTGTTATCCCTATGAACAATTCACTAGTATGAAAGGATTGGTGAAAGATGTGCTCTATGTTTCGAAGCTCAGCAAGAACCTCTTGTCACAATAGGCCAAATGATAGAACACAATTATCGAGTCATCTTCGATGGAGATGAATGCACTATCAGAGATAAATCCAAAAGATGTTAGCTCTAGTAGCAAAAGGTGTCAAGGAAGGACGCTTATACAAAATGCTAGCCACAGTACCAGATAAGCATGCCATGTCAACTCAACTGCAACAAATGTCACTATCTGCAAAATGGCACAAGAGATATGGTCATATCAACTTCAAGTACTTGTTACATCTCAGGAATCAGAATATGGCAATTGGGATTCCAAAGCTACAGTTTCTTGGAAAGGTTTGCAAAGCATGCTGCTTCGGCAAACAAAAGCGAACCAACTTTGTCAGAAGTACCTCTCGTGCACGAGGTATTCTTGATTTGATTCATACATATGTATGAGGTTATGCCCAGACCCGTAGCATTAATGGTTCACTTTACTACTTGACTTTCATCGATGATTACAGCAGATATTGTTGGGTCTACTTTCTGAAAGAGAAATCTAAAGTGTTTTCCAGATTTTTCAAAGCCATGGTAGAAAACCAAACATGCAGAAAGATCAAAGTCATGAGGTCAGATAGAGGAGGTGAATACATGTCTTCAGCATTCATGAACTTTTGCAGAAATCACGGCATTCGGAGACAATTCACATGTGCAGATACTCCTTAGCAGAATGCAAGAGCTAAAAGGAAGAATGGGACTTTAGCAGATAGTGCTAGAGCAATGCTTAGTGAAAAGCATCTTCTGAATCAGTATTGGTAGAAGCAATAGCTACAACAAACTACTTGCTTAATCGACCTCCTACAGAACCGATACAGGGTATGACTCCTTATGAAGCATTCACTAGACATAAGCCACACATTGGGCATCCTTAAGATCGTTATGATATCGGGTTCCTAACCTTATTTCTCCTATAATTGGTGTGTTGGTCCAAATGTGGTCCAATTGTTATCTCATAAATTGTCATTGTTTCTTTGAATTGCAATTTTGCGGTTTAACAATTTCATTATTTGTTGTAGGACTGATGATTATGGTGTTTTTGTAACATGTCAATGTTGAAGTCACTTTTTTTTTTGTGTGTGTGTTTATTGTGTGAAGTCATTTTGAATAAATCCAATGAATGTATTCTAGTCTTTTGTTGGGGGCTTCATTTTGTTTGACAATATTTTTAAAATACATAATTCTATTCGTTTAAGAATATCTTTTACACATAGATCAATTTTTGCTTCCAAAATCTTTTGTTATTGAAATTATTTTGAAATGTACATGGGTAAATATATATGCTAGCATGTTGTATCAAAATAATATTATTTTTGTTGATGTTGCAGAAATCTTGCCTAATAATACTTCATATCTGATGTCACTATGTGCATGATGAAATTCAGATTTAGAGGCAAATGTTTCAATAAACATGTGATGTATAAATGGATAGGAGAGAAAGGATATTCATAGTTTTTCATTATATTTTGTATATTCGGATGTAATTTCAAGAATATATTGCCTTCAAAGAATTCACTTTCCAATCATCTTGATTTCTTAGATTGGCAACAACCATTTTTTCTTAGAGATTGTAGTGTTATATGATCTTCAAGAAAATAAGATACACATATGAAGATACAAGTGTTATGAGGATATTGATGGTGGTAAAACACTATGTCCACATCAAAGTAGTCATTTAAGCTTTGATTTTCCATGTGTACAATGACAATTAACAACAAACTTCAAGTATCACCCTTAAAATGACAAACTAACCCAATCTAACAAGTAACAATATTTGAATGTGTGAAACCTTGAGTTTGCATTAAACTTAAAAATATTTCATGGACTTGAAGTACAAATCTTATGTGTTAAAAATTTTCTTACAAATGATCAACCCAAATGATGAAAATCAAAGCCCCTCCATTTCTCATAGAAATAGTTGAAGAATGGCTCCTCTTGCTTCAAGAATTCAACTTCAAAATAGTGGTCTACAAAGGTGCCCAATACTACTTTGCCGTTAACATGTCTCGCGTCAAGTTGGGAGAAGAAGCCACTGGAGTAGAAGACGACTTACCAGATGCCACACTATTTCAGATAGATGTTGTTCCAGAGTGGTGTGGAGATATCATTGGGTACTTGATGGCAGGAAGACCACCCCATGAAATGAAAGCAATAGATACCAAAAAATTGATTCTAAAGGATGCACCCTATCAACTCATTATAGGACAACTGTATAAGATGGGCAAGGACTAGATATTAAGATGTGTAATGCCTCATGAGATTATGCCAATCCTGAGTGAAGTCCATGAAGGCATTGCAGGAGGACACTTACAAGGGGAAGCCATAGCAAGAAAAGTTCTCCTCGCAAGCTACTGGTGGCCAACACTGTGGGCAGATGCCTATGAATATGTAAAAGGTTGTGATGTATGCCAACGGATGACTAAACCACAACACAAAGACTTCAATCCCCTAACAACAGTTGTTGCACAAAAACCATTTGAAAAATGGGGGATTGACTATGTGGGTCCCATACATCCAGCAGCAAAACGAACACAGGCACGCTACATCATTGTGGCCGCTGATTACTTTACAAAATGGGCTGAAGCTAAAGTAGTCAGAAAGGCAGATGCCAGAAGCACAGCAAGATTCTTATACGAAAATGTGATCACCCGATTCAGATGCCCCATTGAAATTGTGTCGGATAGAGGCACACATTTTGTCAATGAGGTAATCCAAGAACTCTTGTTTGGCTTCATGGTAATTCATAGAAAATCACACCCTACTACCCCCAAGGGAATGGACAGGCCGAATCCACCAACAAAATAATATGCATTATCCTCACCAAGGTAGTAGAACCACAACATTCTGATTGGGCAGAGAAACTGAATGTAGCCTTATGGGCATATAGAACCACATTCAAGGTCAGTACAGGGAACACACCTTTTCCATTGGTGTACGGCCTTGAAGCTATGGTCCCACTCAAATTTGTAATACCAAGTCTATGCATAGCAGTATAGGAATGCATGGGAGACCATGAATCCTTACAAGAAAGGCTCTATTAGTTGGAGAAGCATACAGAGACAAGACTAGTCGCCTACCATGCCATGACAATAGAAAAACGCAGAAGAAAGGCATGGTTTGACAGAAATCTGAAAGCGAAAGACATCAAGGAAGGTGAATTAGTCCTGTTATACAATGCCAAAGTACACAAGGGGAAACTGAAGTATCTAGGTCAAGGACCCTACCGAGTATGAAAGATGAATCCCATCGGAGCTATGCTGCTAGAAACATTGGATGGAGTCCAATTCAACACAACAATAAACGGGAGCCAACTGAAGTGCTACTACATCAACACGCAAGCCATCCCTGACAAAAATGAAGATTTGGGAAACCAAGTCTTCCTTATCTAGGATTAGATTGTTTCACGAGCACTCACTTGCATATGTACGTCTTCGCACATATAGGTAGCATCAATCGATTTTAACCTAGGTCTCAGAAGTGATGCCTGAGTTCTAGCTGCCCTATGAAAATCCCAGCAAAAAAAAAGCATATAGTTAGTCCCTACCTAGCTCCTAGGTCACGTGCACTCACACACTTTTGCTTAGACACATAGATGATTGCATGAATAATTGTACCACACACTTTCATTCCACACTCTCAAAGCATGTATAAAAATAAGATCTCTCACACTCACACAGAAAGGTCATACCGGCATGCCAACCAATCTAATGATCAATGGTACACCATATGCACATGGATGCAGGTTCAGAAAAGATGCCGCCACTAAAGAGGATGCACAAAAAGAGCCCACCACCTCAACCATGAGACCCCCTCCAGAGTTCGCAGCTATCTACATCCTCTCAACCAAGGCGACCATAGCCATTCGTGGTCCAAAGCGATAGCTTTGAGAGGATTTAGTGCATGACCAAGAAGAACAAATGCCACCCCAGTCACCACCGGCCTACACAACCATTTACGGGGCCCAGTCACTGGAACTTTTTTGGCCACCCACATCGACTTATGCTCTTATTTAGGAACCAACATCTTACTTAGAGCAAAGGGGTCTAGGCAGTTTGCATGAGAGCCTAAAATCCTTGGAAGACAGTCCTACAATGACCACATACATGAAGGACTTTCTCCATTCTTAACACTCCAGCAATGCAAAGGTTGGCCAGTATGGTACAATCCCTGTACATCAGAGCCCACTAAACATTATCCTCGACAGTAAAGTCATTCAAAGGGCTTTCTCAGTGCCAACACAAGGTACCAAATAACCTAAACGGCCTGCCGATGCAAAGTTTCTCAAAGTACAGTCTCTCCTCACCAAGGGCACACTGATCCATAGAGACAGCATATTTCTTTGCACAATCCTTGACCATCGCCTCAAGGAAGCGGCACAATTCCTATCCACAATCTTGGGGGTTAAGTGCAGCAAGAATCGATCCCTTCCACTCCGCACATTTGTCTTGCTGAGTAGGAAGCTAAAACAAGACTAGGTCCAGCACTTCATCATCTTCTTTATAAAGAAACTAGATGGTTCTTCAAGCCAAAAATGTAAACCTATTTTGGAGGTCGGGATTGTGGCATTGCCCCAAGAGATGCTACAGCTCGATGCATAACTACAACCAATATCTCTCCAAGAATAGCAACAACTAGAGCTCGAGGCAAGATCGGCACCCGAACCTGAGGAAAGATCGGCACCAGAGCCCGGCACCAGAGCCTGAGGCTACATCAACACTCGAACCGCCCATTGATGCCATGCTATTCGATGAGCCACAAGGGGAGCTAATGCCAAATCCACAATATGACTATTGTACACAAGGGACTAAAATACCATTGGAACAACCTCCCCCAAGTACTACAGAATCATCAGGCTAACTACATGGGCACCACTTATATCAGTAGTATCGCTAGACCTCATCACCGTCTGTCATTCTCCAACATCAAGCTAGCCAAATGATCCAAATGCCAGAACTATTCACTAGCTTGGCCAAGGAAGAATATGCAAGAGAATTGGAAAGACAAACTGCAATAGAAATTGAAGACCAATTCTAGGAAATCACCATAGAGGTCAAGGCACTTTGGGTGCAGATAGATGAGAAGGAGGTAGAAGAAGTGCACATGAACCAAGCTCTCCAAGCTCAAGAGAAGGCAGTGAGGGATGTGACCTCCAACCTCCACCAAAGTTAAACACAGGTGACAGCGACAGTACAAGCACTGGCAATCCTACAGACCTACTATAACTCCTTGACATCCGCACATGCTTAATAGACGGAGGTAGTGACACAAGCTTGACTTACTCTAATTCACAAAGAAGAAGAGCTCCAAGATTGCAAAGACAAGCTTGAAGAAATGAAACAATCTTTGGCAGTGCGTGCCTTTAGCATTGACGAGCTTACAAGGGAATGCAGAATCTTAAAGGACCAACTTGCTACCGCTCAAGAGGCTAGCACTTCATAAGCACAAGTCTTGGACCAATGGTCCAATACCATTGAAGACATTCCTTAACAGGCAAAGGTCACCTTGCAAATGAGAAAGCTTAAGGAGGCATATACAACCATCTACCATCAATAGAAAGAAAAAATGAATGAGATGCACTCTCAAAAGCTAATCATCTCCAAGCTTGAACTCCAATTTCTAGTGCACAACAATGAGGCATTGGAAGACAACACCCATGAAGCCCCACTTCAATGCACCACGGTGGTGTACCAAGAGTTTTTGGTTGCTCTACAAGCAAAAGATCACCTCAACACATGTGTGCTTATCCAATGGAAGCAACTCCAAATCAGGATCATATCTACTCATCCAACAATCAAATGGGAACATTCCATCGGGACCAAAACCTTGTGCATAATTTGCCAAGACTTGTCCGAAGATGAGAAAAATATCTTCTGTTTGTCTACACATGCCGGGTTTATAGCATTCAGGACGGATGCTTTCATTGCATATGTATGCCTCATGGGTAGTCCTCCCCTCATGGTTATTGTAGGTTTGTTGCCATTGCTACAAAGGCCATCCCTATTATTTGCAAGGCATGACATAACCGACATCCCACCCATGCAACTGATCATCCCATCGCACCAACAAAAAGAAGTGTCAAAAGATGACAAGGCTTATCTTCACATCCAACTTCCCATATCTAACCACCCTTTCTGCCAACATCATAACCTCACTTACCCTCGTTGCTACCACCCTCTTAACCTTCCCTGAGCTCCATCCTAACATCTATTCTCTCCATCGTCTCTTTGCTCATGCCTCTCACCATTTTCAACTAACCCAACAGTCACAAACTTACGAGCCCCTCACACCTAGCTTCTTCCCCTCCCTTGCTAATCCTACCCTTGAGGATTACCAAGCTGCTCAAACCATTTTCCCAGTTCTTCCCCCCCTCCCCTTTGCTCCCCCTTCCACAATTAATACTTTGCCATATTTCTCCCCCATGTCCCCAGATTCTCTCCCTACCCTGTCATCACCTCCGACACTACTTGTGCTTCCATCAATAGAAAATGACACAGTATTTGATTTTGAATATTAGGATCCGGATAATCCAATTTGTACGCCCATGCCAAGTTTCAATGATGGGTATGATTTTGATGAGCTACCACTTCCTAGTAACCCCATCAAGGAATTTTGGAGCAAATATCCTGATATGAAAACTCGAGGTGGATGGACCCTGGACAACTTTCCTACCAACCTTCATCAGCGTCAAATTAGTGAAGGTTGGATTAGCAAGTTGGATCCACAACCTGATTGGCATTGCCCCAAGATCTTTGATGTAATCTTCTTGAAGGAGTACCTACGGGCACCTCCATGTCTCAGAACCCATCCCAAGTTCTGTGTAGTTCCACGGCATAAAAAATGGGAAGCCAACATACACACTTTGGCTGAAGATCGAACCATTAATTGGCCAATGATCGAACCATACTCTGGTGTAGAATGGAATATCCAAGGCACAATGGTTGGAGCACTTCGACAGCATGAGCAAATAATGCGCGGTAACATTGATCACTTCCTTTGCCTAAGTGCTATATTCTGTAAAACATTGGAATTCATTCTGGAGGTCCCATGTTACCTCGATTCCCATTTTCCTCCACTCAATTTCAATCCCAATGAACGGGTCGATGCTCAGATTACAAGCCGACTCTATCAAAGAGTGATCTTCTTAGAAGCACGCCACATATCTTTGTTCGAGGAAATGGTGGATACAGGCTACCTCGAAATTGAGCAAAAATTGTATGGTGCCAAGGCTTTACAGCAGGATCGATTGGCACAACACAAGTTCCACAGCCACTGTGGATTAAAGGCATGGCAAAACCCAGGTATGTGCTCGCAATAAGCCATAACCTGAGGATGGGTAATAAAATGGATCCGAGAGTATGTTGACTCTGTGCCAACATGGACTTAGGTAGAACAAAATGTGTGTGTAGAGTAGCGGCAAAGCTCCGCTTGTACTTGCATAAGGCTAGAAATAATCCCTCTTATAAATCCAACTTGCATGTTCTACATGCAAGTTCTACATACAACTCCTACATGCAACTCCTACATTCGAGTTGCACATGTGAGTTCTACATGAAAGTTCTACATACGACTTCTACATACAACTCCTACATGCAACTCCTACATGCAAGTTGTATATGCAAGTTGTACATGCAAGTTCTACATACGACTTCTACATACAACTCCTACATGCAACTCCTACATGCGAGTTGTGCATGCAAGTTCTAAATACGACTTCTACATGCAACTTCTATATGCAAGTTCTACATGTAGAGAGAGAATGTGTTCACTTCCTACATGCAGAGAGGGAAGCTCTCCAACTTGTATAAATATCCCATAATGGAATGAAACCCACACTCTTTGGGGCATTGTGTTGAGTTCTACTTTGGTATTCCAAGCAATTGTCTCAAGTGTCCATGCTTCCTTGCAATCCACGTCCAAAAGCATGTCCTAACTTTGCAACTCCTCCTCCCCTCTCCTCCAACCTTGCAACCCATCCTCTCCCTTCCTCCTCCCTCCTCCTCCTTCCTCCTCCTCCTCCCTCCTCCTCCTCCTCCTCCTCCTCCTCCTCCCTCCTCCTCCTCCTCCTCTCTCCTCCTCCCTTCTTCTCCTCCCTCCTGCTCCTCCTCCTCCTCCCTCCTCTCTCTTCTTTACCCCATGCTCTTACACCTTCTTCCTCTCCCACTCCTATGCTCCCCCTAAACCCTTAGTTCCTCAACCCTTAATCTCCATGATCTACAAGGGAGATGAGTTCTCCACCATGTACTCTACTCTAAACCTTGGAACCTATTCTAAACTCTGGAATCTCTCTCTAAACCTTGGAACCTCCTTCTAAACCTTGGAACTCCTTCTGACCTTGGAACTCCTTCTAACCCTAGAACTCCTTCTAAACCTTGGAACCTCCTTCTAACCCTGGAACCTCCTTCTAACCCTTAAACCCCTCCTAAACCCTGCAACCCCCAATGAAAGCGAAAGCCTTCATTACCTCAACCATGATAATACACGTTCCTTTTACACATGCATGCACTATGTTTGCTTACCACACTTAAGCCTATGTCTCTCATCGAAACATGACTTGAGGTCCTAAGCTACACGTATACTACAAATGATAACCCCGATATATTTATAGGTGACACAAAGCCTTGGAATCTTGCATACTGAGAATACCTTGCTCTTCCTACGAAAGTTGTAGGAAAGAGCCAACAACCTCAATCGAGGTATATGTGCCCACAAGGATGCCAACAAAGCATGTCATGTGCCACCTCAACACCTCCACGTGGGTGCCACCTAGATACCTCGTTCGAGGTATTTACCACCTCAACACATGCTTTCCCTACCACATAAGCCTCCCTAAGCTACCAACTAACTCAAGAATGCCATGTCATTATCTAGATTAATGTTGGAGATGCCACCTAAGACACTCAAGCCTAAGCACCTTGCCACATGCCACCATGTTATTGATTGGCAATACCTAAATCAAGGTATTGCTGCTTGCTACCCGTCCCCTCAATTCTTTTGTATTTTGGGTGTCCCCCTTGTGTCCCACTTTTCTGGAGTGGCACAAAGGTGGACACCCTCAGCTTGCAACCACCCTAAAGTCCCATGTGAAAGTTAGTAGGTTTTAAGGTTTTCTTTGACCTGATAAGAAATAACATTTTTTAAGAATTAATTTGGGATTTTAAGAATTAATTTGGGATTTTAATAATTTAATATTATTTTAATTTTTTTTTAAATTTTAAAACTATGACTTTGTATGGTCCACAGTGGCAGAAACTTCTTATCCAATTGGTGGTCCAATCTGTTATCAAAGCATAGCACAATATCCCCCTCAGCAAAGTGTCTTTCCCATCCCTTGTGAATCTTAGCATCCAAGCGGGCCTTTTGTCGATTCTTTTGGATCTCTGTTTGGTGTAGTGCAAGGCATCGAGTTTCATCTACCTTCTCAAGTTGTACCAATCTAGCCTCTACATGTTCATCTTCTGTTATCCTCTGTTCTTGTGCCAATCTCAAGGTAGGAATCTCTATCTCTAGTGGTAAAACTGCCTTAGTGCCGTACACTAACTCAAAAGGAGTGTGATTTGTAGACGTTTTATGGGTGATGTTGTAAGCCCACGCGGCTTTAGTGACCTGATCCCACTGGATCCTGTTCCCCGTGGCCATTTCCCCCATGGTTTTACAAAGGAGGCCATTGGTCCGCTCCGTTTGTCCCATGGATGCTGGATGATAGATGCTAGAAGTGCGGTGATCAATACCCATGTGATCCATGAGCAATTCCACTGCTTCATTTAAGAATGGACTCCCATGGTCATATACTATTTCCATGGGTGTCCCAAACCTTGTGCAGATACGTTCAAATATGAAATTTGAAACTGCCTTACCATTTGCAGTAGGGAGGGCGATAGCTTCATCCCACTCAGTGACATACTGAGTGGCTACCAAAAGATACTTCTTTTTGCGGGCAGTCATGGGCAAGGGCCCGACAAAATCTATTCCCCACTTCTGAAACAGATGGATGGACATCACTGGGTGATGTTGCCTAGGATGCAAATCCTTCCTACAAGAGAATTGGCATGGTTCACAGGTTTCGCAATACAAAGTGACATCCTTGAACAAGGTCAGCCAATAGTATCCAGCATGTAAAATCTTCTTAGCTGTATAGTCAGTGGCATAGTGGCTCCACAAAATCCATCATGATAATGCTTCAATACCTTAGGCACTTTATCTGCATCAATGGCCTATCTTAGTACCCCATCCATGCCTTGATGGTACAAGACCCCATCAAAGAGAGTGTAGCACCATCTCTTTAGATCTTCTTTCTCTCATAGCTAGTACTTTTTGGAGGAAAGGAGAAAGCAGTCAAAAACCTGTAGATACCACCATACCATGGATCCCTAACTTCTATGGCTGCTACAAGGGTTACATCGAGGCACTCCTCTAAATTAATCAAAGCATTCTTCAAGTTGGAAAAACCCCTTTTTACAATTTTGAAAGAAAAATCATATTCTTGTAGAACTGCCAACCATTTGGCCAACTGGCCCATGGGATTTGGTGATTGAAGAACCTGCTTTGCAAGACCATTGCTAGAGATTATAATGAAGGACTTTCAAGCCACATAATGCTTAAATTTCTCAATGCAGAACACCAAAGACAAGGCATGCTTGTCAGCCTCAAAGTAGCGTCGTTCAGTTTCGAGCAATTGTCGAGAAGCAAATCGAACACAGGATACATGAACCGATCCTCCCCTTGCTGGAGAAGAATACCCGCCAGAGTGTGCTCACCAAACCCAGGATTGATATAGAAGGTCTTTGACCAGTCAAGATTGCGTAGAATGGGTTCTGAAGCCAGAGCATTCTTGATTTGTGCAAACCCATGATCACAATCCTCATCCCAAGAGAAATCAACCCCATCTTTTAATAGCATAGTCATGGGTCGTGTCGATGCAGCATATTGATCAATGAAGCGGCGATAGTATCTTGCTAGATTGACAAATGAGCGTACCTGACATTTGGTTGTTGGTGGGGAGAGCTTGAGGATGGCTTCTACCTTCTCGGGGTCACACTTGACGCCCTCGGATGAGACAATATGTCCCAGTAACCTCCCTTGAGTGGCTCCAATGGTGCATTTCTTAGGGTTGAGACTGCCATTCGCATCATTGACCCTTTGGAAGGCCAACCTAACCTTCATGATGTGCTCCTTACGTGATGAGAATATATAGAAATCATCTTAAGACACCTCCAAGAAATCCTCCAAATAAGGAGCAAATACCATCTGCATAAATGTTTAAAAGGTAGCAGGAGCATTGGTGAGGCCAAATGGCATTACTTTGAATGCAAATGTCCCCCAAGGTGTGGCAAATGTGGTTTTAAGCACACCTTCTTCGGCAATTCTGATTTGATAAAACCCCGAGTAACCATCACAGAAAGTATACATCTCATGACCACTTACCTTCTCAAGAATGAGGTCTTGAAAGGGAAGAGGATGATGGTCCCTCTTGGTGGCTGCATTGAGTTTCTTATAGTCGATGCAGACCCGCCACTTGTTGTTTTTCTTTGGGGTGACTACTGCTGGTGGAACCCATTTAGTATTGTGAACCGGAACAATAAACCTAGCTTCTACAAGTTTCTACAACTTTGAGCGTAAAGCATCGGTCTATAGGGGCCCTAATCTCCGATACTTCTGAGCCACAGGCTTTGCATCAGGCTTCAACTCTATCTTGTGCTCTATGGCAGTCACATGGTGAAGGTGGCGGTAGCTAGTTGCGAAAAGGTCAGGGAAATCTTTGAACATTTCTAGGAATTCGTCTTTCTCACTTGGAGTGAGGTCTAGGGAAAGCATAGACTCAAGCTGTTGAGGACTAATTGTTACCTTTTCTGTAGGTGGCGGGGTTGGAGACACCCCCATCATGTAAACTTCCTCCTCTGAGTACTCCTCCCCCCCGTCTAATCCTTCCATCGATTCAAACACTGAGGATGAGAGAGTATCACTATCTTGCTCCTCTTCTTCTGGTTTTGTGCTCGGGGGGGTCACTATGTATAAACCCTCTATATCACGTGCGTTCAAGTCCTATATTTAAAGTCCCTTATCTGTAAAAAATTTCATTAATAAAATGTACCCCTTTTCTATACAAATCTGTAAATTTTTTCCAAAACTATTTTAAATAGTCCCTTATGTATATTTATTTCTGTAAATTTTAGAAATAAAAAAAATCCTTCTGTTGAACTCACGTGATAGGGTTACATATGATGAGTGACCCCCCCGAGGTTTTGTGGCACCTGGTTGCACCGGGATCTTCTCCTTAGAAGCACCAAAAGACATGTGTCCTGTCTTCCAATAGCTGACTGCATCATTCTTTCTCAACCATGGTCTCACGAGTATGGCTGGTAACTCCTGCCTGTATCTTCGATGTCCACTACATAGAAATTGACGGTGGTGGTCAACACATTGATAGTGATGGGAAAATCCTCAATGACTCCTAGGGTGGCAAGTCATCGACCATCTGCTACCTTGATTCGAGTGGAGGAACGCCTTGTGCATTTCGAATTCAATTTCTTCATGATTCGGGGCACCATGATATTACATGCAACTCCCCCATCAACACACACTTTCGAAACGACAATTATCTATGATGACATCTACTGTATGTGGGTGTCGATCAATTTCTTCAAAGATAGAAGAGACCTCTCATACCTTTCCCTTTTTCTTGCTCCTCCTTATTGAGAGCCCTTGCTGCAGCTCATGTCTCACCTTAGGGCTTAATGCTATTAGTTAAGGGAGTGTGATGCTCAAAGACCGATGAGCAAGGTCCTAAACGGCCGAATAGTCCTCTTGCCCCGAGCCGATGGGAAAATCCTAGGGCGACCACTTACTCCTGCGAGATCTTTTAGTCTTCTCGGTTGGTGGGTCTACCATCTTAGCATCTAAGGGCTCTGAGAAGGACACCTTCTTCCTAGGGCGGCCCGGTCCACAGTTTGGAGAGGGGTCCGAGGTGGTACAACTTCTTTTCTCGAGGTCAAGGATCTCTATGTCAGAATCCTCAGTGCCTGATTCACTTAGAAGATTCACCCTTGGAATATTGGGACATTCTGTGCGATAATGACCCTTCTGGTGGCACGCGTAGCACACAACATTGGCACGTTCTCTTGGAGGGTGATTGGATTGATTTCTAATGCCCACCATCTCAAGCCGAAGATCATTCAAGGCCTTGGCTAGGTCATTGACTCCGGGTTCCTTAGCAAGAGAGGCCGGGGAAGTAGGAAGGAGGGGGGCTCGTGGGCAAGGCTGGGGAAATCTTCCAGGTGGAGGTTGAGGATATACTCCTTGTTGAGGGTAAGCATCTAAGGGAGGACCATACATTTAAGGTGGAGGTGGTGGATACATCCCTGATGAGGGGTGGGGGTATGCCCCTGAGTTAGACCCCCCAGGTTGTTGTTGCAAGAATCTTCAGCATAGAATAGCTCATAGACAATCTTAAAAGGACCAACCCTAATGATATAGCATCCATCTTTACAAGCGAGGGTTAGAAACACGGTGCTGCATGAAAAAATGTAGATAGAACAGGGGCATGCTTGAAAGCCATAGCATTTCTGATGAGTCAAATCTTATAAAGTATGATTGGGCAAAGAGTTTGATCTTGCTAAGAAATGTGTCTACAGTTATGTGTATTTACTTAATTGGCTGGGGTCCCCTTTTGTGTTGATATGGCCTCCAGTGGCATGCCACATATGTATATCCTTATGCAACCACCGCACTGGGTCTTGAAACCAAGGAAAATGTATCAAGATTGAGATAGCAATGTGTTGGAGACATTATCGCTTCTGGAGAGTGCTTTTTGAGAGTATATGGATTCAACTGTAGCTTGACCTTCGAAATTATCCTCATGTGAAGTAATTTTAGCACAAAATTGGAGGCCCCTCAAACCATATCTAAGGTTCTCAATTAGGTGTGTCCTTTGGTTCAAGAGAAGCTCACATAGTGTACTTCTGAATGATTGTTTGGTTGCATGTATGTATAGAATAAATTTTTGATGTTTTTGAATAATTGTTATATCCTATCATTCTTCAAGATGAATGCTTCACATCTAACATAGCACTTGTAATGCTTTAATGGTTTCATTCCAAATCTTTTATTTTATATTTTTCTCATATCATGCTCAATATTGGAATGTGTAGTACAACTTGAAGACAAAGTTTGTTGAATTCTATTGAGTAAGTTACGGGTTGAGCAAAATATGCATCTCCAAAATTGCCTTGAACGTCACCAAAAATGGCTACACCAAAGCAAACATTGACCTTGTATGGAAAAGGAAGCAATGTAAAATGATATATAATATTGGGTTTATTTAAAGAGAATTTTACATGTGATTGAATGTTTCATTTACATCCATTAGTGTGGATTCCGTCTCTTCAAATCTTCCTATTCACCCACAAAACTAGAAAAAGCTATGGAGGGTGCCCTCACTTGTGCATATGTAAATCTAGCATAAATGTTGCATAGTGTGTAAAACCATATTAATGTTCCCTATTGTCTATCTCCTACAACTGCATAAGAAATCTCAAGTAATGCACTATTGGATGAATGCTTTCTTCCATATATGTGTAGAACAAATTTCTGATGTTTTTGAATAAATTATTATATCCTATATAGTAAAGTATACACATTTCACATGCCAAATAGAATTTCTCATGGTTTAATAACCTCATTCAGGAAGACAATTATGTTATGTCTTAGTGTCATGTTCAAGTTTCACATGTGGAGATTCGTTTAGACACCAAGTTTTTTTTTCCCAAAAAAAGGGGGTTTTATATTATATCAATCCCGAGACCAAATATATATTTGTTACTTTCTGATTAGTGAGACCATCAGTGTAGCAAGAAGCCAAAATTTTTCTTGGGGATAGACATGTCAGAGCAAGACTCGGTCATGAATTGGTAGGGAAGGTTTGAGAAAATGTGGGACAGGGAAATGCTAAAAAAGTTGTCCTACCTGCTCTAGCTCAAAGGGATCAACTAGTAAAGTGTGAAGGATTGTCTTAGTGATGGTAAATATTCAAGATAAAAAATGGATTTAGATGACATCTCTCATCTTTCCATGAGTTGCAAACACTCTACCAGTGTCTACATGTAATGGGAGTGCCTATGCATTATGCATACTCCTTCCAGAGCTTTGAGATACTCCCGGGGGATTCGCATGGGGGAACTTATGATATCACGTGAGTGTACAATAGGGGGTTTTTTTGAAATGAGGAATAAGCTTATACATTAGGGGTGGGGGCCCTTTTTATTTTTTCCCAATATTGAATTTAAGTTAGGGGGCCATGCCATATTTAAGAGGGGGGGACATAGTATAGGCTACCTTGGGTAACTAGTCCGAACAAGTTTGGTTTTGTGTATGGTTTTAAATAGTGACAAGGAAAGTAATCTAAATTTTCTTATTGTGTAATCTAAATTCTTGAGAAAGAACACAGATTTAAGGAAAGGGGGGGACATAATAGAATTTTGGTGGTATCTTATAAGCTTAAATAGGGGTGTTTTATTATCCTACATGGATCTTAAATAGGGGGTTTTCTTGAAGTTCATGCATGCAGGTGACGTCCCCCTTTAATGAAGAGTGAATCCCTCGGGGAGATACTAGCATGTTGTAAGAGCACAAGCACTTTGGTTGATTTTAAAATGATATTATTGATTCTTCTCTTATTCAACTTGGTGGATGAACATAGGATTGAAGAGAGAACTAGGAGGAACTAGACAAGGTGACCAAAGATGTTAAAGCAAGTTTGAGAAAATGTGGGACAGGGAAATGACGAAAAAGCAGTCCTACCTGCTCTAGCTCAAAGGGATCAGCAAAGCATGAAGGACTTGATGATGGTAAATATTCAAGATGAAAAAGGAATTCAAATGCCATCCGTCATCTTTCCATGAGCTACAAACAATCTACCAGTGTCTACACATAATGGGAGTGCCTATGCATTATGCGTACTCCTTCTAGAGCTTTGGGACACTGGCATATTGTGAGAGCACAAGCACTTTGGTGGATTTTGAAATGATATTATTGATTCTCCTCTTATTCAACTTGGTGGATGAACATAGGATTGAAGAGATAACTTCGAGGAATTGGAGAGGCTGACCAAAGATGTTAAAGTAGGTTTCAAAAAGGAGCAGACCCTAGTGATGCAACAAGATCGATTCATGAAGCAAGCACGTGACCTCATGGCAATGTACATTGAAGAGTTGCAAGAGAGGGAGAAAAAAGTACATAAAAATAAGAACTCTCCTACATATCCAAAAGATAAGAGATTATTGTTCTAACTACTTCTCCTATCACTGCTGAGGGGAGTATTCCACAGGTTCAATACAGGCGGCCAATTGCTTGAGCAGATCCTCAGAGTGCTACACAAAAAGTCCAAATGGAGACCCACATGGAGAGCCATCATCTACTTAGTGCCTCACTATCAAATACCCTCCAGCCTCACCATGAACCTTTTTGCTTACTGTAGCACCAAGAGATGTACAGGCGACTCACTCCAAACCTACTACTGATATTTTGTCCAAGTTTGTAATTCCATTGAGCAGCACATATTTTATGATCAAGAAGCTACCCATATGCAACAAATTCCTTGAACCTCACAAAAAATGGATAACCCAATCATCCTCTATCCCCAAGCAATATTTTGAGCATAAGGGTGGCCAATGATGAGCTATAATAACACTTGATCCTCTACCACTTTGATCTCGAGTTGTCACCTTCTTTTATTCTTCAAAATAAATAACTAATTTTAGAGTGTTATATTCTAGTTTGTACCTTAAAATATTTCCTTTTTTATATCTCTCTCTCTTTCATATCAATTTCTTAGCTCAACATTATGGCTCTCATCCCATATTGGAGAATTTAAATTTGTGCTCTAGTAGGCTTTGTACCATGCTAGACCTCCCATGAAATAAAATAATCGAGAACCAATAGATGAATTTTAAGCCTTTCTATTTTTGGCATCAGATATGCATGAGGATATAAGAACCAATAATGATCTAGTTGAACATATAGTCATGGGAAGAGATAGTAAGAAAATATCCAATCACACAAATTCATTGAAGACATTTTTTATTGTATTTCAAAAAAATGTATCATCTTAGCCATATTCATTGATTGAAAAATGTTAGCATTGAGCTGATCTCATTTCTCACTTTAGTTTTCTTCTAGCATGGGAAAATACTAGAGCAAAGTCCAATACATTGGGTTTTTGTGTCCAAGGAATTGTCTTGCACATTGAGAGTTCTCAATAAAATAAAGAGGTCAATGTCACATAAAAATTTTATTTCTTCTCTAGTCCTTTGAGGACAAATTCCTATGGTTTATATATTTGTGATATAAAAGATATTACTCAAAATATCCCAAAGAAGGCCTATAAGCTTACTATTACATATTTACTATTACAGATGTATCTTGGCACCTTACGCATTTAAACTAAAGGAAAGTGTAAATAATGATGTCTCTCTTTATTAAAATAGATTAATGCCATGGTCTCTACCTTCAAGCTACAATATAGCTCCTAAGTGGATTTTATTCATTTTAATTCTAATACTCAATTGGCTTCAATGACTTAAGCATTAAAGGACCACTATATGTTGGTAATTGTATATGTAGTGCAAGTGTGTTTCCTAGATAATAGATTAGTCTAATAATCAAGGGTGGTAGCAAGCTAAGGGTGTCCACTTTCGGACCACTTTCGGGTGAGTGTGACACCCGCTCGAGTGAAAATACAAAGGTTTTGCTTGACAAAATATGAAGAGGGGAGAGGAGAAGAGTGGAGATGAGGAGAGAGGGCACAGCTAGAGAGCACACCACAATGACTAACTGTACACTAGAATTAGTTGAAAAAATAGAATATATACAAACCCTTTTAGGGTTAGGGTTAGGGGATCTAACCCTTTCCTTTATAGCACTCTATAAGGTTAGTGCTATGCACATATGATCACGTGATGGTGCTATGCACACATGATCACATGATGTTGAGCGTGAACTCTCAACACCTTCCCTCAAGATCAACGTCATGAAGTAGGCCTTCCCTCAAGATGATGATTCTGGGGAATCGAAGAAGGACTGAGCATTACATTCCATCACACCCCTTTAATGGGAATGTCCTTCCTCTGCATCAAACCAAGAGCTAGTCGGTGTTTCTGGAATAGCTCTTTACCGAGTGGTTTGGTAAAGATGTCTGCAACATTTTCTTTGCTATCACAATGCTGCAGTGTGATGTCACCAAGTAACACTCTTTCTCTGATGAAGTGCTCTCTGACATCAATGTGCTTTGTTCTGGAGTGATATACTGGATTTTTGGCCAATGCTTGAGCCGATTGATTATCACAGTATATTGTTGTTGGCTTTGACTCATCAAAGTAATCTGTTTCTGACAATAGTCTTCTGAGCCATATAGCCTCACATGCACCTGTAGTGAGTGCTCTATATTCTGCTTCAGTCGAAGACAAAGAAACAGTTGGCTGTTTGTTTGACAACCATGATATAGCACCTTGACCAAGGAAAAATGCATATCCCTGTGTCGATCTCCTGGTCTCATGATCTCCAGCATAGTCACTGTCATAGTATCCATGCAACCGTGGATGACTTCCTCTGTATTCTATCCCAAATTGTCTTGTACCTCTGATGTATCTCAAGACTCTTTTGGCTGCATTCCAGTGAGACTGTTTTGGATTTGCCATAAACTGTGCTAGTGAGCTTACTGCATAACAAATATCTGGCCGTGTGATTGTCAGATATATAAGAGATCCAATGAGTTGCCTGTAGTATCTGTCATTGACTGTAGGCTTTTCTGAATCTTTAGTAAGTTTCAAACTCTGTTCCATGGGAGTGGCTGCAATCTTGCAATCTGCCATATGAAACTTCTTCAGGAGACTGTCAACATATTTGAGCTGACTCATGAATGTGCTATCTGAATCTCTCCAGAACTCAATTCCAAGACAATAGTGCATAAGTCCAAGATCTTTCATGTCGAACTCTGCAGATAAGTCTTGTTTTAATTTTCTGATGAAGCTATCCTTGCTTCCTATCACAATCAGATCATCTACGTACAAAAGTGTAATAGTAATATCTTCCCCTTGAACTTTGTAGTAGAGAGTATGATCTGCATTGGACTTCATGTATCCCAGATCAGCAAAATATTTGTCAATTCTGTTGTACCAACTTCTGGGTGCTTGCTTTAAGCCGTAGAGACTTTTCTTGAGATGGCAAACCTTGTTCTCTTTTCCTGGTTCAACATAACCTGCTGGTTGTTGCATGTAGACATCCTCGTCTAGATAACCATTGAGAAATGCATTCTTGACATCGAGCTGATACACATTCCATTTACTGAGTGTCGCTAGTGATATCAAGAACCGTATGGAATCCATCTTTGCTACGGGAGCATAAGTCTCATCATAATCTTGACCATATTGTTGTGCAAATCCTTTTGCAACTAATCTGGCTTTGTATCTCTGAATACTGCCATCTGGATTGTACTTCACTTTGTATACCCATTTGTTGGCTATGGCCTTCTTTCCTGGTGGAAGGTCACATAATTCCCAAGTGTTATTTTTATACAAAGCATCCATTTCTTCATTCATTGCAGTTTGCCATTCTGGCTTATCTACTGCGTCTTCGAAGTACACTGGCTCTTCTGTAGCCATGATGGTAGTCATAAGAGCATAGTTGGTGGTTTCCACCTGAATTGCTTTGCCTTTCTGAGCATATGTCAATCTGGCTGGTGGTCTGCTTTCCCTAGTAGACCGTCTGAGCTGCTGTGACGCTGATTGAGGTGTTGCTGGCAATTCTTGCTCTTCTTCATCAACCTGTTCTATAGATGACTGTGAAGTCGATGCTTCTATCTCCTGTGTAGGTGAGGTTTTCCATTCTGATTCCTCATCGAAGATTACATCTCTGGAGATAATGACTTTGCGGTTGATGGGATCATACAATTTGTATGCTTTACTTTCTTCACTGTAGCCAACCATGATGCATTTGCATGACTTCGCATCCAATTTCCTGCGATGATCATCATGTATGTGGGCATATGCTATGCAACCAAATATGCGGAGATGCCCAATGCGTGGCTTGTGTCCAGTGAATGCTTCATAAGGAGTCATACCTTGTATCGGTTCGGTAGGAAGCCGATTAAGCAAGTAGTTAGCTGTAGCTATTGCTTCTGCCCAATACTGATTCGGAAGATGCTTTTCACTAAGCATTGCTCTAGCACTGTCTGCTAAAGTCCCATTCTTCCTTTCAGCTATTGCATTTTGCTGAGGAGTATCTGCACATGTGAATTGTCTTCGAATGCCGTGAGTTTTGCAAAAGTTCATGAAGGCTGAAGACATGTATTCACCTCCTCTATCTGATCTCATGACCTTGATCTTTCTGCCTGTTTGGTTTTCTACCATGGCTTTAAATTCTTGAAATCTGGCAAACACTTCAGATTTCTCTTTCAGAAAGTAGACCCAACAATATCTGCTGTAGTCGTCGATGAAGGTCAAGTAATAAAGTGAACCATTGATGCTGCGGGTCTGGGCATAACCCCATACATCTGTATGAATCAAATCAAGAATACCTCATGCACGAGAGGTACTTCTGATAAAGTTGGTTCGCTTTTGTTTGCCGAAGCAGCATGCTTCACAAACCTTTCCAAGAAACTGTAGCTTCGGAATCCCAATTGCCATATTTTGATTCCTTAGATCTAACAAGTACTTGAAGTTGACATGACCATATCTCTTGTGCCATTTTGCAGATAGTGGCATCTGTTGCATTTGAGCTGACATGGCATGCTTATCTGGTACTGTAGCTAGCATCCTGTATAAGCGTCCTTCCTTGACACCTTTTGCTACTAGCTGACCTCTTTTGGGAGGCAGTCGATAGAGCGAGCGAGGAAAAGCGAGCGGGCCCAAAAAAGCGAGCGAGCTTTTCCACAATTTACTTATCGAGGTATTCAACATAGCTTTGTGGAAACCACTATTTGGGAAAATTGTCGAAAATAAAACTTATGTCACTATGTGTAACTATATCAATATTGTGAATTATAGTCTACCTTAACTTCCAATTGGATCCATACTCACATTATGCAACAATAGTATGTGGTTTGAAAGAAACCGAATTTCCACTCCAAAGCGGATTCCATTACTAATACAACAATTCTTTTGCATTTGAAATGGGTCTTATTATCAAACTCCTTCAATAATCAAAACAAATGCGTTGCTTGATATGTTGAACTTAGTAACATAAACATCACTTCACCCATATGTGGGGAAAAAAAACTTTCTGTAGACTTCATAGCATGGGATTGCATCAACACTTATGACATTCAAAATGGTTCTTCTTATTAAAAGTGTTATCAACCATGAAAGAAAATGTTTAAAAATAGTTCACCCATATGTTGAAAAACCCAAGTGTCATTTATGACATTCAAAATTGTTCTTGCAACCATCCTGTAGTTCCTAGAGATTTTGCCCATACTTCCAACCCCTTCCCTTCAACCACTAAGAGGTATCTAATAGTTTTATAGAACACTTGAGATATCATCACCTCCTAATACAAAACCATTATTACTATTTGTAGAACACTTGAGATATCATCACCTCTTAATACAAGACCATTCTTACTATTTGTAGAACACTTGAGATATCATCACTCCTTCCCTTCAGCCACTAAGAGGTACCTAATACTTTTGTAGAACACTTGAACCATTCTTACTATTTGTAGAACACTTGAGATATCATCACCTTTTAATACAAAACCATTCTTACGGTTTGTATAACACTTGAGATATCATCACCTCTTAATATAAGACCATTCTTAGTATTTGTAGATCACTTTAGATATCATCGTCTCTTAATACAAGACCATTCTTACTATTTGAGAGATTAATGGATTAAAGGTTTGAAGCTCATAGGAGACGAAGGAAGAGAAAGTCAGTTTCGACATGAGGACAATAAAACTAATTGGAATATTTTGACTTATGTATTATACCTTTTTGAAGACTATGAATTTAAGTCAGTTTAAACATTAGGATGATAAAACTAATTAGAATATTTTGACTTATGTATTATATATTTTTGAAGACTATGAATTTTAATGAGGAGAGGCATGCACACTACTTAGTAAATACACTAGTACTACTACTAGTCTACGACTATTAAGCCTAGTAGCACCAGTGTGATTTTGAGCCTTGTATCAGCCTTTTGATAATTTTCTTTCATCTTTAGTGCAATAGAAATTATTCCTTCTATCAGAAGAATCTTGCCAAATTTATTCAAAGTGATGATTTTGTAGTCTACAGCCACTATCCTCTGACTCTCAAAAATATATTAATGTGAGCACCCATTTATCTTGTTTGATCAACCCTAGACTATGTTGCGATAGGACATTACTAGAACAAAAAAAAAAAGAATTGATATGGCGATGTTCGGTGTGAAATAACCAAATTAAGGATTTAATAAGAAAGAAAACAATCAGAATCAATAGGCTATTCAATGGCTCAAATTTACACAGAAATTATAATGTGCCTCCCAACTCTTATGCATTCCAGCTCCTCATGTTTGACAAGAATGCAAACAATAATGAAATCACATTATCTTTAGTTTCAAAGTAAGCAAAGCACCAAAAATAAATGCAAACGTACTGGATGACGAATAAATAGGTATAGATATAGATAGACCTATATATATGCATTCATAGATATAATGATGATTAAAGTTGGACGGTATAATAATATTATGTGTACTATCATTGGGATTAGGACTACTATTGGTAATATTGTATGTAGTAGTAGGAGAACTACCATTAAGGAATACTCAAATAAAATTACTAATGGTGGTGATAAAACTACCACTAGTAGTTTGGTAATTACCCCTAACATCTACAACAAATATTTGATGGGTAGCTAGTATTAGGTCAAAAGGCCCCAATTGTGCTATAATAATGGACCCAAAAAGGGAGTGCTATAGCATCACCTAAGGGTCACTTTTTATCCATGAAAGAAACAAGTCGGTGCAACCTAGGTCATACAGATCTAGGTCATGTGGAGTGGTTCGCGTCTCTTTCCTTGACAAAAAAGTTACACTACCTTTGATAGTAACTACAAAGATTGCTGCCATGGTGCTGTAGAGTAGCCCCTAGGTTGCACCATCATCCCTTTTTGCTTTTGAGCCATTAAGTTTGATCCACTGATTTTATGTAGAATTATTCTACTATATGTTCACATGTCCTTAATAGGATCTTGATATGATCCCTTCCATTGTAAGTACTTTTACTTCAAGTTTCACATATCCTTAACAAACCACTAGGCTTCAACACAAATTCATTCTTATGTTTCAAGCCTTAAACTCAAACACTCTTGTAAAAGGGATAATGTATTAAAGCTACATTCAATCCATCAAATCTTTTGAATAATAGTTCTATTGAAAATTCATGTATCATCAATAGGATTTCATCCATTATATGTTCATTTGTCTTTAATAGTATGTCTAAAAATTCATGTATATTCAATATTATTTCTCTCATGTGTTCCAATATCTTCAAAAGGATACCTTTCTTTAATAATGTCCAAACTTGAGCATTGATTTGTATTTATCAAACACAATTTCACTCCACCTATTCTTTAGAATGAAATTTTTTTGCCAAAAGTGGGCCAAATGTAAGGTCTTTCCACATATTCTTAAGAATGAAAATTTTGGCCTTACGTTGGCAAGTCTATGGAATGAGGGTAAGGCCAAAGTCTCTGGTACGGTGCATTAGGTCTTGATTAATTCTTCTCTAGGCTTGAATATTTAATGCATTAACTTCACAACTATTATTTATGCTTGAACTTGTAATGTATTAATTTCATGACTTAGGATTTTTATGAAGTTATATCTAACATGTCCCAAATTTAATGGAAATTAATATCCTACATAACACAACAAAGTATCATCATATCCCTTCCCAAAATCACTGCTACCTAGCAACTCTCCTGGCATTTTCACTGCCTTGCATTTGAGTTAGCTATGATGAAGAATGTTGCCTGCCTTTGGAACCTCTTAGAGTTACCGTTAGCATGATCTAATTTCATGTACCCCAAAACTTGAGACTTGGAGATTCCCACATCACACCAGTGGTAGCTATCTTTTCCACTCTCAATGCTAGTAAGAGCTAGGCCCCATAGACCGGTAAAAGAAGTCTTTTTGGAGGTTCAATTTTTTCCCTCCGTCTTCTGCAGGCCCCCTGATGAAATAGGATATATTCATCACCCTACATTTAATGCAATAATTGACACAACTTTTTTGGACCTGACTATGTAGTTTACATCCCAAAATTGGTGCTAAAATTGCAGATTGGGAGATTCCCATATCACACCAATGGTAGCTGTCTTGTCCACTCTCAACACTAGTAAGAGCCGCGGTCCCCATAGACTAGTAAAAGAAGTCTTTTTGGAGGTTCAATTTTTTGCCTCCGTCTTCTCCGGCCCCATGACGGAATAGCATATATTCACCACCCTACATTTAATGCAAGAATTGACAACTTTTTTTGGACATGACTATGCAGCTTACATCCTAAAATTGGTGCTAAAATTTCATACCGGGCATCTCCATTTGCCGGGAGGTGTCCCCAGCGACCCCTTGGACTTGCTCTATTTGTCTACTTGTGTCTCTCCACAAAAATCAGAGTAGGGCCTATTTTCCCCATCTAGTAAAACTATATGCATCAATATGTATGTATGTATGTATGTATGTATGTATGCATGCATGCATGCATCCATGTATGTATGTACACACACACATATGTATGTATGTATGTATGTATGTGTACTAAAACTACTAAAACTATATGCATCAAATAATGTTGTTGATCAATTTTTGGCATACCCCACCAAAATCAAGACCCCCATTGCAAAGAAAGGTAAGGAACACAAGTGCTTGTTCTTATGCTCATGAGACAACAAAATGCATGACATAGACAACCAATGGGGTCTTACTTTTGATGTTTGTATGTATGTATGTATGTATGTATGTGTGTGTGTGTGTATATGTATGTATGTATGTATGTATGTATGTATGTATGTATGTATGTATATATATATATATATATATATATATATATGTATATGTTGATGCACATATGTATATATTGATGTATATATTGATGCATACAATTTTGATATATGGAGAAAATGGACATGAAAACCATCTAAATTGGTTCTTGTCGTTCGATTTGATATATGACATGATCCTATTTGGATTTCTAAGTCCAAAGATATGGGGTCCTACTTTTAGGGCATGAATGCCTAAAATAGGTAGCGCGTTAACGCGCTACCTATTTCATGCATTTAGGCCTCAAAAGTAGGACCCCATTGGCAACACAATGGGGTCCTAGTTTTAAGGCCTAAATGCATGAAATAGACAGTGCGTTAATACGCTGCCTATTTTAGCCATTCAGGCCCTAAAAGTAGTACCCCGTATCTTTGGACTTGCATATCCAAATGGGGTCATGTCATAAATCAAATCGAACGGCAAGATCCACTTTAGATGGTTTTCATGTCCATTTTCTCCATCAACTAAAACTATATACATCAAATAATGTTGTTGATCAATTTTTGGCATACCCCCCCAAAATCAAGAACCCCATTGCAAAGAAAGGAAAAGAACACAAGTGCTTGTTCTTATGCTCATGAGACAACAAAATGCATGACATGGGAAACCAATGGGGTCTCACTTTTGATGTTTGTATGTATGTATGTATGTATATATATGCATGTACATACATACATACATACATATACATATATATATATATATATATATATATATATATATATATATATATATATATATATATATATATATATATATATATATATATATATATATATATATATATATATATATGTATTTATGTATATGTTGATGCATATATGTATATATTGATGTATATATTGATGCATACAATTTTGATATATGGAGAAAATGGACATGAAAATCATCTAAATTGGCTTTTGCCGTTTGATTTGATATATGACATGACCCCATTTGGATTTGTAAGTCCAAAGATACGAGGTCCTACTTTTAGGGCCTAAATGCCTGAAATAGGCAGCGCGTTAACGCGTTGCCTATTTCATGCATTTTGGCCTCAAAAGTAGGACCCCATTGGCAACACAATGGGGTCCTACTTTTGAGGCCTAAATGCATGAAATAGGCAGCGTGTTAATGCGCTGCCTATTTTAGGCATTCAGACCCTAAAAGTAGCACCCCGTATCTTTGGACTTGCATATCCAAATGGGGTCATGTCATATATCAAATCCAACGGCAAGATCCAATTTAGATGGTTTTCATCTCCATTTTCTCCATCAACTAAAACTATATTCATCAAATAATGTTGTTGATCAAGTTTTGGCATACCCCCCCAAAATCAAGACCCCCATTGCAAAGAAAGGTAAAGAACACAAGTGCTTGTTCTTATGCTCATGAGACAAAAAAATGCATGACATGGGAAACCAATGGGGTTTTACTTTTAATGTTTGCATGTATGTATGTATGTATATATATGCATGTACATACATACATACATACATACATACATACATATATATATATATATATATATATATATATGTATGTATGTATATGTTGATGCATATATGTATATATTGATGTATATGTTGATGCATACAATTTTGATATATGGAGAAAATGAACATGAAAATCATATAAATTGGCTCTTGCCGTTTGATTTGATATATGACATGACCCCATTTGGATTTGTAAGTCCAAAGATACGGGGTCCTACTTTTAGGGCCTGAATGCCTAAAATAGGGAGCGCGTCAACGCGCTGCCTATTTCATGCATTTAGGCCTCAAAAGTAGGACCCCATTGGCAACACAATGGGGTCCTACTTTTGAGGCCTAAATGCATGAAATAGGCAGCGCGTCAAGCCCTGAAAGTAGCACCCCATATCTTTGGACTTGCATATCCAAATGGGGTCATGTCATATATCAAATCGAATGGCAAGATGCAATTTAGATGGTTTTCATGTCCATTTTCTCCATCAACTAAAACTATATTCATCAAATAATGTTGTTGATCAATTTTTGGCATACCCCCCCAAAATCAAGACCCCCATTGCAAAGAAAGGTAAAGAACACAAGTGCTTGTTGTTATGCTCAAGAGACAACAAAATGCATGACATGGGAAACCAATGGGGTCTTACTTTTAATGTTTGTATGTATGTATGTATGTATGTATATGCATGTACATACATACATACATATATACATAC